>NW_019241142.1:48446-106054 GCF_002742605.1 Olea europaea var. sylvestris | reverse complement strand
TGGGGTTGGCAATGGGGCGGGTTTAGGATGGGACGGGAGCATTTTCCCTTCTCGTACAGCTGCCGTTACCTGTTTATGATGGGGCGGGGCGGAACGGGTCGGGTCGGAGAATCTCGATTACATACTCTTTTAATTTTTTTTGTTATATAATTTTTGATAATTTATTTTATTGTCCACGTTCATTCATTTTTTATAATCCTTGCCCCGTTTGGGCGCGGGATCCGCGAGTATCGAATTTGACGAGTATTTTTGTCATCTCTAATAGTGGAGATTTATTATTATTTTTCTTTATTATTATTTGATTTAAGTTTGAAGTTTTTAAATGACTTTATTTGTACAAAAAGTGAAAAACGAAAACGCGTTAACAAATTTCATGTAGGAGTTGTCCAGTTGAAAGTTGAAATTATGAAAAATTATCTTATGTTTGTATTTCGAAAACTTAAAAATTATATGATAAAACTTGAAAGTTAATAAAATATGTAATTCAAAAATTATAATCTCACAAAACACATCAAATTGTTGTGAAAAGAGAAGAAAATATAGAGTAGTCAATATACTTGAGTGTATTTTATTGAAAACCAAGCTCTATATTTATAGGTAAGAACTGTAAGTATTATGCCCTAGGTCCAATCAACTTTGGACATAAATACTTTTATATATAATTAATGCAATTAAATGGCAGATCTATTATTTAATTAGTAGACAATTAAATAAATAATAGAGTCCGTAGATTCGAATATTTGTAATTTGTTAATCACAAGGAGTTGTGATTGTGAGATACAGATTACATCTGATTGAATCTTAAATCATCCGTGGTCGTAAGTAATAACGAGATACGGATATCGTTATTACGGATAGACCATCACGTGTGGCATTTCTTACTTGTGAAGTAAGTAGCTGATCTCACAAGCTAAAGTGTGGTGACACTTAAATGAACACGTGGATGTTTTGTTATAGAACAAAACATTGGAGACCCGTCGAGAGATTTCACATGGATAACTATCTGAGTGTCGGTGGTTAATCTCTAACGTTCGGTAGTGAAATTGGTCCTTTGACTTGAGGTCGTCATGGTACCTTATATGAGGACAGTCATACTTTGGCGGTGTTGGATTTTTTTTCCTTCTCCCTCCCCATGATTTTACTTTTAAGTAGAATTCTAAAAAATTCGTCTAAATAATATCATGAAGCTCGGACGAAACGTCATGTTTTGACAATGAACGTATAGTGGATGGGGTTGGCAACGGGGGGGGGTTTAGGATGGGACGGGAGCATTTTCCCTTCTCGTACAGCTGCCGTTACCTGTTTATGATGGGCCGGGGCGGAACGGGTCGGGTTGGGGAATCTCGATTACATACTCTTTTAATTTTTTTTATATAATTTTTGATAATTTATTTTATTGTCCACGTTCATTCATTTTTGATAATCCTTGCCCCGTTTGGGCGCAGGATCCGCGAGTATCGAATTTGACGAGTATTTTTGTCATCTCTAATAGTGGAGATTTATTATTATTTTTCTTTTTTATTATTTGATTTAAGTTTGAATTTTTTAAATGACTTTATTTGTACAAAAAGTGAAAAACGAAAACGCGTTAACAAATTTCATGTAGGAGTTGTCCAGTTGAAAGTTGAAACTATGAAAAATAATCTTATGTTTGTATTTCGAAAACTTAAAAATTATATGATAAAACTTGAAAGTTAATAAAATATGTAATTCTAAAATTATAATCTCACAAAACACATCAAATTGTTGTGAAAAGAGAAGAAAATATAGAGTAGTCAATATACTTGAGTGTATTTTATTAAAAACCAAGCTCTATATTTATAGATAAGAACTAGGGGTATAATGATAATAATTTTTAGGGTTGCAAGGGTAAAATTGTCATTCACTTGTAAACCCTAATAAACTTATATTTTACAACACTCTCCTCTAAATGACATATTATAAAATATCTGCCTCGTTAAAACCTTATTTGATAAAAATCCAATGAAAATAAATCAAACGAAGGCAAAAAAGTATAGTTATTTTGGAGTACTAAAAATAAATACTGCCTCATTAAAACATTGCTAAGAAAACTCAAAAGGATAAAACCTAAACGAAGAAAAAAGAGTACAGCTATTCCCCCTAATGTTGATCATTGAAGATCTTTGAGTCGACGCATTCCAATCTCATGAACTAATTTCTTGAATCTATTGGTAGTACTTTTGTGAATAAATCGGTCACATGGTCACTTGAGCGAATTTGTTGGATATCAACGTCATCATTCTTTTGAAGCTCATGTGTATGAAAGAATTTTGGAAAAATATGCTTCGTCCTGTCACCTTTGATATAATCTATTCTAGTTGTGCAATGCAAGTTGCATTGTCTTCATACAAAATTATTGAACTATCTTTTGTTGAAGTTAATTTGCATGATACTTAATATGATAGGTCATGTTTCTCGACCATACACATTCTCGCTCTACTTCATGGATTGCAATAATTTCAAAATGATTTGAGGATGTAATTGTCAAGGATTGCTTCATAAATCTCCGTGATATAGCTATTTCTCCACGTGTAAACACATAACCTATTTGTGATTTAGCTTTATGTGGGTCAGATAGATAACTTGCATCTGCATATCCCATTAAAGTAAATCTCGATTTTTGAAAATAAAATAATCTCATATCAATAATACACTTTAGGTATGAAAAATATGTTTAACACCATTTTAATGTCTTTGAGTTGTTGTAAAGCTATATCTTGCAAGGAAATTTACAGAAAAACTATATCGGGTCGAGTGCAATTTGCAAGATAATACTCAAATTATACTAAAGTATGGTACTTTAGGACCAATAATCTTTTCTCCAAATTCAAGTTGACGAAATGGATTCTTTTTTCACATCAAGTGATCGAATAACCTAAGGTGATGCCAATGGAGGTGTACTATTCATATAAAAACGTGCTAAAACTTTTTCTGTATACGCAGATTGATGAACAAATAATTCTTCTGAAAAATATTCAATCTGCAACCCAAGATAGATTTTGATTTTTTTCCAAATCCTTCATCTTAAATTCATTTTTTAAATAATATGTAGCTTTGTTGAGCTCTTCAAGAGTTCCGATTAAATTTAAATCATCAATCATAATTGTAAATTTAATATTTGTTTTCTTTATGAAAACACATGGGCGGACATCATCATTTTTATGTCATTCCTTCAACAAATATTCAGTAAGGCGATTAACAACAAGCTTCCAAATTGTTTAAATTCATATAATGATCTTTGCATTTTAATTAAGAACATGATTTTCGAGCATGTATCATTTGAGTTATGCTTCAGGCATATTAAATCTTTCAAAAATAACATTAATAGTCATGTTAGATGAGTAAACTATTACGTATTTCAAATTTCATATATCGTTAAGATAATATGATATGATATAGACTCGTGATTTCATCCACGACGATCTTTGCGAAATTCATTATGTTGAGAGTTGTGTATTTCGCATTACGACTTCATTTTTCTCATTTCCTTTTCACATAGTATATACATACCTTTAGATTTTTTGGACTACATGTCCAAAAACCTCATATTTTCTAGTAAATTCAGTTTAGAATTGCGTCCCTTTTTTTTGCTAAACATTAGTTTGATCGATATATTTCAACGCATTTATAGGATTCCTCGCTATTCACAATATGATGTAGTACATCATGTAAAAAACGTTGTCGACAATTTTTTGTTTTCTTGTTCGAAACTATTTCTTTTCCCATAGTGACCTAACTTATTTAGATATTTCAATTTTAAACATATTAGGTATCTAAATCTCTTCTAGGGTTTTATAATTTGTTATGTCTAAATACTTATCAAGAATATATGCTTCCTTAATGAAACCATCTTTGCCAATTACTCAATTTTCGTTTGAAGATTTTTTGTATTAGAATCAACACTATCACACTTCAGGCTGTCATAGATATATCAAATATAATGTTAACAAATTATCCTCATAAGACGTCAATTTGTGTTTGAGCATTTAAAACTAGTGCGTGAGATATTGTTCATCTTTTTGATCAGTAAATGCATCTAAATAAATTATCTTTCGAACTTTCTGGTTCGAATGATATTTTGTGAGGATTTAGAAAAATGATGCATTTATATATTATTTTCGACTTTTTAATCCCTCTCCCTGAATGCTGAGAGAATTGTCTAATCAATTTGATAATCATTTTTTCAGCATTATAAAATATCATCCATTTGAGACAATGGTTCAAATTATGCATTTATCTTTACCATTCTTTACTTTTTATTTCGAAGTAATGTGGTGGATTAATTGCACTATCAAATAATATGATGAAGAAATTGAACTTTGACTATAAGTCAATTATAACAAGGAAAACTATGGTATTGGCAAGATATGTAATAGCATTCCCTAAATAGAAAAGGAAAGTAATTTGTTCTCAATTAAATTAATTGAGAGGCGTTTAACAAGCAATAGTGTTAAATCATTTATTGACATCTCCATTAACACTTATTAAAATGTTGAAACTTATGCCTAGTAACATTAAGAAGACATAGTCTTGATTATATAATTTAAAAATTATGCTCATGATTTGAGCAATAATTTTTCAAATTTCAGGTTACGAACACTAAGCAATCATCTAGTATTTATATCGAATCTATTATGTACAAATAATATATAGATGATCAACGTGGTGGGTGACGGGGCTCCATGTATCACCCTAATTAATTTCAAAAATATAGGAAACTCAATCCTTATTTTAACCAGTGATATTTAATGATAATTGTTAATAAAGAAGAAAATATATAGAAATTCATTGGATTGAAGAATCTTTTGATTATTCATTAAATATCCATTTAAAATTTTTAATTATGCATCATTGTGGATTCAGTGAAGGTCCAACTAGTTATGTCAAATAATAAAATCAAATTGAACTTCTGGTTCAATATAATATATAATTCAATTGTTTAATTTCGAAAAATATGATTAAACAATATAGACTTGTATAATATTCAATTAAAAAAACAAACTAATCAATGTTAACATGACATGAATTATATGTTTTCCTTCAGGGATAAACACAAATTCAAAATGATATATTTTTCAAGGTAAGTACTATTTTGAGAGCACATTATATTTTATTATTGCTTTTTCAAGAGCATTATTTCAAAATATTGGAATCGTGGTGTCATGCTCTTTAAGAACACTAACATATTATTATTTGAAATAATAAATTGTATAAGAGTTTTACTCTTCGTGAGTAAAAACAGAATTTTTTAATTATGCTCCTCAGGAGCAAGTAAAATATAATTAAAATATCAATATATAAATACGTATGCAGAAGAATGGACACATAACAAAATAGAGTAACTTAATTTGTATTTTTACCTATAAAGCAATCAATATTCTTCTGAAATATTGTTATATTATAATATCTTGTTCTTTTAGAGCAATTAATATTCTTTTAAAATATTAATAATGTTGTGTTTTTTCAGGACCATCAACACAATTTTTTTCATATTAAGTTGTGATGTCTTCAGCAGCACAACGAGATATATAATCTTTAAGAATATAAATACAATATTCTTATGAAAATATTAACTTTAATGATTCGTTCTACCTTTTGAACTAAACAATATAATATTAAAATTTGTGCTCTACATGAGTAACAATAAAATATTCTTCTAGATTATTTATATGACGTGGGTTGTGTTTCTTCGTGAACATCAACACTATATTCATTAACAATAAATATAATTTAAATTATGCTTTTTCAGAAGCATTGAGTCATTTTTCTTTTGGAATATTGAAATTGCAATACCATGCTCTTCATAATCAAGTAATATTCTTCTAGAATATCAATAATGTTATGCTACTTCAGAAACAACAACGAACTATTTATAATAGATAGATATATAATTAATATTTTTCTGAAATATTAATTATAATGTTATGCTACTTTTGGAGCAACAACATGATAAATTATTAACTTGAAGTTTATAAAAAAATATTTAATTACCATATAGACATGCTATGAATTTATATAGGAAAACTAATTACCAAACATGATTAGGAAAAAGAATCTCCATACATAGAAATTAAAAAAATTAGCTAAATTTTTTGTCAACATGCAAAAGATATTAAACATGCACATGAATTCCACATATACAAAAATCCAAAGAAGCACTAATATGTAACAAATTCAAAAGACAAAATTAATATATGATAAAATTGATTGTGTATTAATCCAAAGATATGAATTAATATGTGTACAAATTACACATATAACCGTGAATTAAAATTAATATGTATACCAACGAAAAGCAGAGAATAAAAGCAACCAACGAAAAGCAGAGAAGAAGAAGCAACTTCGTTAAGATGCATATGTACATCGAAAGAATTCATATGCCACCAAATTAAATTTGGTACACATGACAGATAATTGTACTTATAAAAATTATAACTTTCTAACTAATTTACTTTATTTTTGAGATAATCGTACTGATAACGTGTTGTGAAAAGAGAAGAAAGTAGAGGGAAGTCAATAGATTTGTGTGTATTTTATTAAGAACTAGAGTTCTATATTTACTACTAAGAATCATAAATACAATCGTAATAATTTCTAGGACTGTAGGGATAAAATTGTCATTCACGTATAAACCTTAATAAACTTACCTTTTATAGGCTTGACCCTTTTTTGAGCCCCATTTTTTTTCAAAAAAATGTATTTTTCAACAGTATTTTAACATTATTTCAATTACATATTTTTCAATAAAATAACATTACACATAAATTCAAAACTTTTTCTTATTTTGTAATCACACATTTTCCATCAATACACTATTAAAAAATTCATTCTCTTCCCTAAAATGGGGCTTAAACAAGTGCCAAATCAATTTGTTAACATTTGTCCAAATAAGAAGAGAAAATTGCAGTTGAGACCCCAAACTTTTCAAAAAGTTGTAGACTTTAGGACCTTTCATTTGTCGCGGCAGTCACTTTAAACCTTTCAAAACGTTGCAGGTCAAGCCCCAATGGATGGATTCCGTCCATATTTCTGTTAGTTGATCCAAAAATTTGACTTTGACTGCATTTTAATCAATTATTAAGGGACAAAATCGTAAATTTATATTTTTCACATGAAAACTTAAATTAAAAACAACAAAAAGAAGAAGAAGAAGAAGAAAATAAAATGAAAAGGGAAAAAATCTCTTCTTCTTCCTCACCCCGACCCTAACTGCCACCCCTAACTGGAAATGCACCATCACCACCAACTTGCCCAAAATCGAAAATACATTTTGCATATATTTGAGCTTAACCAAACACGGTGCAAGAAAAGTTGGGGCTCAGATCTGTATATAATTTAGCGAAGAGGGAGAGAATGTTACCATGCCATGGCTGCGAATCTCCGGTTGCAAGATATAAACCCTAATTTCATGCCATCCGGGTCGCCATGCCAAGATACGGGTTGCTTTATCTCAAACCCCAATTGGATTTAACTCAACAAAACAAGAATACAGAGAAAATCATCACATCCTCACAATCAAGAACAATCACTGACGACACCCCGGTCACATCCCACATCAACACGCTAACCAAACGAACCCGAGAAAGGGAAAAAAGAAAAGAAAAAGAAAGATCAATGGGAAAGTGTATGTATCTGTCTATATTTGTGTGTATTAACAGGTTTTATCCTTTCCATTTGTGTGAAAGGAAATCCCAGTCTAGATGGTAAGTCAATAGAAAAAAGCTACAAGTGATTGGGATGGAGGCGACAATGGAGTTTTGGCTGTGACGGTGCTTTTGGTTTTCCCCCTTTTTCCTTTTTTTTTTCCGTTTTTTATATTTAATTAATTAATGTAATTATTTAATTTGGTAAATAGAAAATTTACTATTTTGCCCTTTATAAAAATATTAAAAATGTAGTCAAATTCAATTTTATGGTCAACTAACAGTAAATTGGATGTTTTCCTTCCATTGGGACTTTATCTGCAACGTTTAAAGAGGTTAGGGGTGACAGTTGCAACAAATCAAAAATTTGAAAAAAATCTACTAGTGTTTGAAAGATTTGGGACCTCTGCTGCAATTATCCCAAGAAAGAATTAAGAACCTTGTCGAAAGCTGAGTGGGAATTTCCCACTCAAACAAACAAACTCAACATGCACCATCCTCGTCTATCATGGACGCCCCCGCCATCTGTACGATCTGGATCCTCCGCCTCTCCCTCCGTTGCACTCCCACCTCAATCCTTTTCACCAAACCTAATGCAGCCGTTTCTGGGTTTTGTTTAATCCTCTAACAGGACAACTCATCAATCTCTTCTCTTTATAATATATTCACAAATCCAGTTTTCAAAAATTTTTCCTTTTTGAATTCTTTAGAGTCTATATAGATCGGATAACCACCATTTTCACATGGAAAAACTCAAAAAATCCTCTAAGTCTCTCCAATCCAGCCCCCCGAAAGAAGAACAGCTCTAAAATCTCCTTCTTCGCCAAAAGCCCATCACTGTAGATAACAGTAACGCTAGTACGTACTAACTTCGCTTCCACCGTCACCGCCATGAATTCATCGTCCTCTATCTCCTCCTCTCCTTCACTACCCAAAGAAGTTATCGTCAAAATCAACGGCCAGGATTCCTTCAAGGAACCAACTAAACCTAGCGATAATACTAGCACTACTACTAATGCCGGTGGAATGTGGAAGGATGCAAGTTACGATTTCTCAAACGACGTCGTTATGAGAGCTGCCGCGAACAACCAGGATTTCGATTTCATAACCGAGTCTCCCTTATCTCGCATAGCGGAGAGTCCGAGTACCAACAACGGCCAGATGACGCCGAGGGAGGTCCGCGTTCCGTTTCATAACAACACGGTGGAGACGGCAGCGGGTCGGGTCTCAAACCGCAGGTCCAACGCCGAACAGGAAGAGGTTCTAGTCTGCAGCTCCAACTCATCTTTCCGGAGAAAATCCAGTTTGCTTAGAACCATAACCAAGTCCCGATTACTTGACCCGCCGGAGAACAATCAGAAATCCCAGAATCTGAGAAACACAAAATCTCAGTTTTTTGGTAAAATAACTGAAATAGATGAAGACGACCCGTTTCTAGATGAAGATTTGCCAGATGATTACAAGAAAATGAAGTTCAGTGCACTTTCGATTCTTCAACTGGTGAGCTTGATTCTGATTATCGCGGCTTTAGTTTGTAGTTCAACTATTAATCTGTTGAAGAATAAGGAAATTTTCGAATTGCAATTGTGGAAATGGGAATTGATGGTTTTGGTTTTGATTTCTGGAAGATTGGTATCAGGGTGGGGGATTAGAATTGTTGTGTTTTTCTTTGAGAGGAATATTTTGCTGCGTAATATTGTATTTTGTTTACGGGCTGAGAAATGCAGTGCAGAACTGTATATGGTTGGCTCTGGTTTTGATTGCTTGGCAATGCATTTTCGATAAGAAGGTTGAGAGACTTACGAAGAGGAATGTTTTGCCTTATGTGACTAAGATTTGGGTGTGTCTCTTGGTTGGGACATTGATTTGGTTGTTAAAGACCTTACTGGTGAAGGTTTTAGCATACTCATTTCATGTCAGCACATTTTTTTATCGGATTCAGGAATCATTGTTTAATCAGTATGTCATTGAGACACTTTCTGCTCCACCATTGATCGAGATTCAGCATGAGCAACAAGAGGAGGAGAAGTTGATAGCTGAGGTTCAAAAGATTCAGAGTGCTGGGGTGAATATTCCCGCTGACCTTAAGGCAAATGTGTTTCCCAAAAGTGCGAAAGTGCTAGGGGCACCTGGGAAGAGTCCCATGGCTACTGGTGCAAAGAGTCCTTTGTTTTCTCGGATCACGTCAAAGAAGGAAGATGAGGCTGGTATAACAATTGATCATTTGCATAGGCTGAATCAGAAGAATATTTCAGCTTGGAATATGAAGAGGCTGACTAATATTGTTCGGAAAGGTGTATTATCGACTCTGGACGAGCAAATACAGGGCTCAACCGATGAAGTTGAGTCAGCCGTGCAGATCACTAGTGAAAAACAGGCTAAAGTTGCAGCCAAGAAGATCTTAAACAACGTGGCGAAGACTGGATCAAAGTTAGTTTTTTTGTGCATGAAGTTTTAGATTTTAACTTTGTTTATTGACTGCAACTTGCTAATTTTTAAGTATTGCTTCCAAATTTAGAGTCAGTTCGGGAGTAATTTTGAGAATTGATTTTTTGATCGTTAGGAGAAAAGTGGGGCCCACCTATGAGAGAAGAAGTCAAATATGGCGGTTGGAATAGTGAAATAACAGTCAAAAAATCAATTTTTGGGGGGAAAAATCACTCTCAAACAGGCTCTTATTCATATTCTTGGTTTACATCATTTATTTTCTTGTTTAGTAATTTGAAATTACACTGTCATGGCATTATGTTCATTCCATCACTTGGGTGCATCGACAGAGATTATTTCTTCATTGACATTCTTTAAGCAATAAAAAGTGCCAGGTAGATTATCAAGGTTAGAACTCCCATTGCAGTTGACCTGTGATATTTGATTGATTTGGACCAGACAGTCCAAGATGCCAACATCTGCTCGAGACATCACGAATTCACTTAAAAAATGTAGAATAGCACATGATCAATTTACTGAAAGTTACTTTAGTAACCTTAAGGGATAGCTTAGTGTCAAATCTTGGGTTTGCTCCTCAATGGTCACCAGTTTGAGTCCCTTCAAAGTCATTGAGGTGAGTGCTCGGCTGTAAATTTCAGGGTCTCGTGGGATTAGTCGAGGTACGTGTAAGCTGGTCCGGACACCCACGGTTATTAAAAAAAAAAAAAAAAAAGTCCAACTTTAGTAATATTTACATGCTCTTATGAATTTCAGTTTTCTGTTGATTCCAATTTATTTATGTAAACTGCATGACTTAGTAGCTTGTCTATCTGTGATTAGATTCATTTACCTGGAGGATTTGATGCGCTTTATGAGAGAGGATGAGGCTTTGAAGACCATGCGCCTCATTGAAGGAGCAAACGAAAACGAAGGGATAAGCAAACGAGCTCTTAAAAATTGGGTGGTAAGTAAAAGTATATCCATTTTACCCCTTTTTCTTTGAGATCTTATCATCTGTCCGAAATAGTAAGTTATATCTGGTCCATTGTCAAACAATGTCCAAATTGTGCTCGCTTTTGTTTTAGCAATGGTGACTGATGAGAGATACATTTGCATAAAATCTAAGAGGCCTTACTATCTTGTCCACGGTTGTACGAAAAAGTACCTGTAATTTATTGGGGGAGGAGACGTGGGTAATAGGAACTGGCTAAAAGGAATATTTGGATTTTGACAATACCGGAGGATCATAAATATAAGTTTGGAATGAGAGTTTAATTTCATACTCTCTCCAACTCAGTCCTTGTGAAACAATAATCTTTGTAGAAATTCTTTCGTGATATGAAATCTGTGTCCTAATATTTCTTGAGGCCATCTTATTGGGGGGAAATGGAGATGTAGTTCAATTTTAATTGGAGTTTTCAAGAACCTTGACCAAGATCAGATGTGCTTTTTCGTATAGCGGAAAGTAACAAACATCCTATTTATCTCACTGGAAGTCTTTTATCGGATGCAAGAACTAGATAATATTATTGTAGTACCGTTCAATTTTATGATTAAGTTAAAGGATCTCCAGCAAAAAGAAGATAAACCTCAAGTTTCTTTCAAGATAATGTATACTGGATCACATGCTTGTCGTATGTAATCTGTTAAAGCAAAAAAGTTAGCTGTTTAAACCAGGATGAACTCTTGGTCAACCCAGTCAAATTACAACAACTAAGGTTAGTGTCTTCCCAGGTATGGGATAACCCCTTTAGTGTTCCGTCGTGGCAGGTATGAGTCTTTGAAGGGTTGTTCTTTAGTTCCTTTTTAATCCTAGTTCTCGTTTCGTTTTAGATGTTTTCCAGTGCTATGTATTATACCTCAACCCCTAACTTCAAAAGCAATAATAAATAAAAAGAAATAAAAAAAACACACACACACAACAAACTCACATTTTTCACTCTCATGCTGTTTTGCTTACTCAAAAGATGCCCTGCCTCTAAAATCCTTTATATATGTGGACTGCTCAATATAATCCCTAATTAAAAAACTTGCTTTGGGTGCTCTACCCTGAAAACCTAAGCAGGGGAGTTTGCTTGTGCTTAGGCTCAGCAGTCTAACACCGATTGTCCTTAGAAAAGTGTATTATGGAAGTTGGAGGAAGCATAATTTGTCAGATACTCTACTATTGAACTGTTTCAAAAAAATTATCTTCCATGCTCGATCAAAGACTACAGTTCATGTATGTATCCATGATAGGAAGAGCGAAATATAAATGTATTCTTTTTATATCACTTCTACAAAAAAATATTATAGTACTTCCTATCTCTTATACTGCAGGTCAATGCATTTAGAGAGAGGCGAGCCCTAGCTTTGTCTTTGAATGACACGAAAACTGCTGTCAACAAACTGCACCAAATACTAAATGCCCTAGTGGGAGTGATATTAGTGGTCATCTGGCTCCTTATACTCAAAGTTACAACTATGCATTTCTTTATCTTCTTAAGTTCTCAGCTTCTTTTGATTGTGTTCGTGTTTGGGAACACATGCAAGACAATGTTTGAGGCCATTATCTTCTTATTTGTGATGCATCCGTTTGATGTGGGTGATCGTGTTGAAATTGATGAAGTTCAGGTAAGATTTATTGCAAGCAAATTTATTTTTTTGCATTAGAATCTGCATGGCTGAGCATATTCCTTCATCATTATTATTATTATGTTTGTGCTTTGTTTAACTTTTGTTTTAATTTATTTCAGATGGTAGTCGAAGAGATGAACATATTGACAACAGTTTTTCTGAGGTTTGATAACCAGAAGATTTTTTATCCAAACAGTGTCTTATCCACAAAGTTCATCGGTAATTATTATCGCAGTCCAGATATGGGTGATGAAATTGATTTTGTTATCCACATTTCAACTCCGGGGGAAAAGATTGCAATGATGAAGGAGAGAATAACAAGGTACAAATATTGCTTCGTGTACCTCAAAGCTAGTGGTTGTTTCTCTTAAAAATAATAATTTCTTTGACTTGGAAACAAGGAAGTTAATTACTTATTTCATACATTAATTTTTTTCACTTTAAAGTAAGAAAAATATTATGTATCCATTAATGTTTCTTAAACATTGGTCTGAGCTTAAAAGTTATATTTACATTTTCTGCTAAACATGTTTGCTAGAAAAAGTACGTGTAACTTTTTAATTAGTTCAAAAGCTTACTTTTAGTTTTATACTTCTCAAATATTACTTTTATGTTTTTTTGGGCTTAGCCAAACATGCTCTCTGTCTTGCTTGGACTAGCTATCCATCTCTCTGTGCAAACCGTCCATTACTGAGAGATATCAATCTAACTTGTCATGTTTTATGGCATTATGGCCCATACAGATATGTTGACAATAGGAGTGATCACTGGTATCCGGCTCCATTGATAGTCATAAGAGACATGGAGGACATGAACAGGCTAAAATGGACGATTTGGCCTTTTCACACGATAAATCATCAGGATATGGGTGAGAGGTGGTCAAGGAGAGCCCTTTTTGTAGAGGAGATGGTTAAAATTTTCCGTGAGCTTGATATTGAATACCGTTTGCTGCCTCAAGATGTGAATGTACATAGCATGCCACCTTCGACATCGACCAGGCTTCCATCTACTTGGACCACATGCGCTCCTTGATCTTGTATGAACATAATGGTGGATTCTCGCTGTTGAGCTTTGGCCCTTACTCGGGTCCTGTGGAGTGGGGGATGAACAAATTGGAACGTGTAAAACTCCATGGGTTTGCATATGCATAGCTGTACTTCTCTTATTTCAAGTTGAATAATACTACTACATGAAGAGTTACATAATGATTTATATATAGATGATGTATTAAAAAAAGTGAGAAAAAAGAGTTTTTTCTTATTTGGTTGAATTCTAGTCCAATCGTATCTCACATCATGTGTATATAAATTATTATGTACACAATTATGTACATGTAGCACAATCGTTTCTAGTTTATACAATTCTAGTCTATGCTATATTAGAACACAATGTGCAATATGAACAAATATATTATCGAGTCGAGTCTACTGTTTTAGCTCAGGGAATGTATGTTGTATCTTTAAACAAAGTTGCTCACCTTAGCATGGACAGTGTTGTAGCCAACTAGTCTAACTTTATTTATGTACATACATACGGTTGAAATGAGCTCGTGAGACCACACCCCCTTTGGGCGAAAAAGTCTAAGAATATGCAAAAATGAAAACAAATGTATGGGCAAATCATCCATGTTGAATTCTACGCTGGTAGAAACCACTATTAAAGTACAACTGAGTAAATATTTAAAGCATGACTTCTAGTTCGATGAACACAAGACACGGGGGTCCAATTCATATGCTGAAAGAAAAGGCACAAAAGCTGAAGTCTAGATTAGAAATGTACCTATTTTTAGGATATTCTAAAGATACCAAGGTTACATTTTTATATTCCTTGAGAGATGATAGTTTTTTTTTATTAGCACAAATATAACCTTGCTAGAGGATAAGTATATAAATGATCGTCAGTCCAATAATAAGGTCGTATTGAAAGAAATAAGTGTGAGCAATCTCACCCTATCAATTCCTGAAATACGACCTGCGATAGACATCCCATGGTATCAAATATATTTGGACAACATGATCTGAGTGGGAAAGATAAATTGTTATCTGATCCAATAGATCAATAGACTTTGAATGTAATGATTAGGTAATGGCATCACCTAATGGTAGTGCCAACATTGATGAAAATATTACGTTCCAAATGACACCACATTCTAGATCAATCGACTCTTAGACAAAGTCGGATGATTATCAGTTCACTTTCAATGTACTTGTTGAGTGGAGAGTCCAATCTAGTGATCTCCATTGTACAAGTTGATGATTTGACTTAAAATAAAAAGGTTATGGATGATGTAGATGCAATGATCTATTTATGGATCGAAGTAGACATCGAGATCTTGGAATAAGAATGCGACAAAGTGATTAAGACATGATTTTAATCAGGACTTTGATGAACCCTATGTCGCTATGAATATATGAGACAAAATTGTAATTTTTGTTCACAAAAAATATATTTCGATATAAATCTCCGCAAGTGTATAGTTCGTTTTCCATGGTTGGAGGATATGCTAGATATGTTTGAGGGTTCTAAGGTCTTCTCGAAAATAGATCTCCGCAGTGATTATCACCAGATCCGTTTTAAGCCAGGAGATGAATGGAAGACCGCCTTCAAGAGTAAGGACGGACTTTATGAATGGTTGGTGATGCTATTCGAATTTTCAAATGCCCCAAGTACTTTCATGAAGATGATGAACCAAATTCTCCGTCCTTTTATTGGGTCTTTTGTTGTTGTGTATTTCGATGATATCCTTATTTATAGAAAGTCTAAGATGGATCACCTAGCTCACTTGAGGCAAGTCCTGGAGGTTCTGAAGGAAAATCAGTTGTACATCAACTTGAAGAAGTGCACATTCTATACATCTAAGCTATTGTTTTTAGGCTTTGTGGTAGGGAAAGATGGTCTGCATGTAGATGAAAAGAAGACAAAAGTAATTCAAGATTGGCCAACACCAAAATCAGTTTCTGAAGTAAGGAGTTTTCATGGGTTAGCAACTTTCTACAAACGATTCATCAGGCATTTCAGTAGTATCGTGGCATCTCTCACAGAATGTTTGAATAAAGGAAGATTCAGTTGGGGAGAGGAACAAGATAAGAGCTTCACCTTCATCAAAGAAAAGTTGTGCATAGCTCTAGTATTAGCCTTGCCAAGCTTTAAGAAGATCTTTGAGGTGGAGTGTAACGCTAGTTGTATTGGTATTAGGGCTATCCTTTCTCAAGAGAAGAAACCCGTGACTTTCTTTTCAGAAAAGTTAAGTGATACTAGGCAGAAGTGGAGTACTTATCAGCAAGAATTCTATGCAGTTGTTAGGGCTTTGAAGCAGTGGGAATACTACTTGGTACAGAATAAGTTTGTGTTGTTCACTGATCACCAAGCCTTGAAATTCATTCATAGTCAGAAACACATCAGTAGGATGCATGCTTGGTGGGTAACTTTTCTTCAGAAATTTCCTTTTGTAATTAAGCATAAATCTGGGAGTACCAATAGAGTTACAAATGCACTGAGTCGGAGAGCTTTCTTATTGATCACATTATCACAAGAAATTATTGGGTTTGAGTGCTTGGAAGATCTGTATGCAGATTATCCTGACTTTAAGGAGATTTGGAATAAGTGTGTGAATCGAGAATCAATGGTAGATTTCTATATTAGTGAAGGGTATCTATTCAAAAGCAACCGGTTTGTATATTCCTGTTTCATCTCTACGTGAAAAATTGATTCGAGATCTACATAGTGGAGGTCTAAGTGGACACTTGGGGTGTAACAAGATAATAGCCAGTTTGGAGGCTAGGTATTATTGGCCACAGTTGAAGCGGGATGTTGGAATTATAGTCAGAAAGTGTTATACTTGTCAGGTGTCAAAGGGTCAAGTACAGAATACTGGGTTGTACATGCCACTTCCTGTCCCTCAGGGCATATGACAAGATCTGGCTATGGAATTTCTTTTGGGATTACCTCGTACTCAACGGGGAGTAGATTCTGTTTTTGTGGTGGTTGACAGGTTTTCCAAAATGGCGCACTTTACAGCTTGTCGGAAGACTTCAGATACGTCACATATTGCCAAACTATTTTTCAAGGAGATTGTTAGATTACATGGAGTTCCCAAGTCTATCACATCAGATCGGGATACAAAATTTTTGGGGCACTTTTGGATTACCTTATGGAAGTTGTTTGGAACTAATTTGAATCTAAGCAGCACTACACATCCTCAAACTGATGGACAGACCGATGTTACTAACCGTACTCTTGGAAACATGGTTCGAAGTGTTTGTGGAGATAAACCTAAACAGTGGGATCTTACACTACCTCAAGTGGAGTTCGTGTACAACAGTGCAGTTCATACTGCTACAGGCAAGTTTCCATTTGCTATTGTGTATACAGAGGTGCCTTACCATGTGGAGGATTTGGCGAAATTGCCTAAAGGTGATAATAAAAGTGTTGCTGCTGAACATCTGGCAGAGGAAGTGATAGTAGTTCGTGATGAGGTAAAATAGAAGTTAGAGAGAACTAATGCAAAGTATAAGGCAGCATCAGATTCACATAGACGGGATAAACAATTTCAAGAAGGGGACTTCGTGATGGTTTTTTTGAGAAAAGAGAGATTTCCCGCTGGTACTTACAATAAGCTGAAATCGAGAAAGTACGGGCATCTCAAAGTGTTTAAACGGATTAACAACAATGCCTATATTATTGATTTGCTAGAGTCTATGGGTATTTCTCATACATTCAATTTGGCAGATTTGTATGAGTTCTATAAAGATGATAAGCCTTTGTATCCAGATTATAAATCGGGGTCGAGTTCTTCGGAGGTGGAAGGGACTGGTGTAGGACATAAGGGATATATTGGAAAAAGAGTACTAGTAGAAATAAATTATCTTGATTCCGGATCGATCCCATAAGACCATTTTGGAAGGAGAACGACGAGGGGAACAATACTCACTGCTATGCTGTGATGTACGTTGAATTTCAGCCATTCGAGTTCTCTTAGGTCTCGAAAACTGATTTTCAAAGTTTTAGCGATATTTTTGTCAATTCGTTTATTTTCGTTTTTTTTTTACAATTCTAGTTTGATTAAACTTCTTTTCCATTACTTTTAGTTGTTCTAAACTACGTTTCCATGTAAACCCTTATAAATAAGGGCTTAACTCTTTTTTTAATTATTTTTTCGTTAATAAATTCGTGAGTTTATTTTCTTTATTATTTGGTAGATTCCAAATTGCTTGTTCCTAAGGTTTTCGCTTGAATTCCTTTCTTTCACAGCGTCATATTATTTTCTATAATGATTTTCTAGAGCTTAAGAATTGAAAATGACTTATTTGTGAGATGGGTTTAGGATATTTCAAGCATCAATTTTGTGGAAATCGATTTTGGGATGATGAACAGACTACATTTTAGGGATTCTAGTTTGATGCTTGTAAAAAATGGGCATGTTTGTCGAAGTGATATTAGCAAAGAAATCGATTACTGTACGACTTAAGTTATTTTTCATAAGCCTTTTTGTGCTTTAATATTACAGTAATTATGGGGTAAAAAATATAAAAATGTAATATTGGAATATTTTTATATTTTAATTACATTTTTATATTTTAATTTAAGTTGTGTAATTTTCACCAAAAGAAAAAAAGGTTGAAAATTTTTGAAAAAAAATTAAATATATATTAAACATTTATCTACTGAAATATCCATTGGTAATTAAAAAAATGAAAAGAAAAAGTAGTAGGCCCTTGTTTGTTGTAAAATAAAATCAATTTTTAGTAAAATTTGATAAAAGTTGGTGAAATGTGATTGAAAAGTTGTGGATTCCATAAAATATGTTTTTAAAATTAATTATTGACTTTGATGTGAATTTTTTATCAACTCTAATTTACACAAAATAGAGGCCAGGTGCGCTTGGACACTATGAAAAGTCAATCCAACTATATATCATGTACAATTTCTCTCTTTAATTTCTTTTGAAAAGTTAAAACGATTTCAAATTAAACTATAGTTTAAAATAATTAAATATTTGCAGATGGTAGATTCCATATTTTGAGAATTGAGAATAGCATTTTACGGGCAACATTTACGTGCAACTCAAGAAAGAGGAACAAAAGGAAAATCATTAAAGAATTCTAGAAGAAGACAAGCTGCATGGTGGTAGCTGCTTACCCTCTAGCTTCAATGTTGTAATCATCTACGTGACTATGACGATGACCTCACAAGATCTGTGAGTAGATGGACAACGTGATCTATTCAGATAAAATCTATTGAAGAGTTATATGGAGATAGGACTTCATCATATTTATTCCTTCAACTGATTGGGTTATGAGATTACATCATGCTTTGTTGTAGGGATGATCAAATGTTGGTTAGGCAAGTCGAACCATATTAGATTCAGTGAGAGAACGAAGAAACCACAAAATTATTGATTGCTTGTGCCTACACATACCAAATTAGAGATCGATACGATATAATTGAAGAACTACTCTTAATATCGATATTATTGTTTACTCACTAAATGTATGCAAACACAATTTAATACTTCATTATCACTTCTATCGAAAAAATAAAATCTCGAGAATAAGTCTAACTATATAGATCTAATTCTCGTAAAATGCCCCAAAAGTTTACATTGTAACAGGACCTCAAAAATACTATATTTGAATTGCTTAAAAAATAATAAATTGTTTAAAATAATTATAAATTAAGTTATTTTACCTATTAATAAAATACATATTTAGTTGTAGTAGTAGTAATAATAATAATGTCAAAAAAAATAAAAAAAAATACAATGCAATACACAAATTTTAAGTAATAATTGTAGACTACATTTCATTTTTCACTTTCAAAAAATTTTAAATCCCACTTAGA
Organism: Olea europaea var. sylvestris; assembly: GCF_002742605.1. Lineage (NCBI taxonomy): Eukaryota > Viridiplantae > Streptophyta > Magnoliopsida > Lamiales > Oleaceae > Olea > Olea europaea. Next base: position 86,507 of record NW_019241142.1, on the reverse strand, counting down.
ATTTGGCTTGCTAAGTGAGCAGCTAAAGAGAGTTCTTTCGATGGTCAGGCTAGCTACGACAAAGGCACCATATTTTAATTATGTTGAAGGTCATTAACCTTTGTTAATTATCATATTTATATCCTTAACTTTTTTCTTCATCACATTCTTATTTTTAATAAAAATGTTCTTAATCATAATTTTCGTCCAAAAATAATGTTAACTCGCTTTAAAATGAGGGTTAAATATTTAATCGTATTTTTACATTATTTATTTATTTATTTGCTTATTCAAAAATACAATAGACAAATCAGTCTTTTTTTACTCTATCTTAAAGAAAATTTTGGAGAGAAGTCATAATCAGCAACAATTTATGTTAATTTGAAAATAAGAATGTGATGAAAAATGTTCGAGACATGAATATGATAATGTGTGAATGTTATAAACCTTCTATGCAATTAAAATATTGTGCAGTTATTAAACATTGTGGTGCAAATAAATTTAGCCAAATTTTTATTCCTCTCAATCCAATTACCCACTCAAATATTTAACCTTTGTTTGGGTTCCATTAAAATTAAATTTGGAGGAAAAATGTGTTTTTAAATAGTGATTTGTCATTTAAAAATAAGAAAAAAAGTTATATATGTAATATTATTTTATTGAAAAATGTGTGATTGAAAATTAAAAAAAAAAGTGAAAAATGTATTTTTACAAAAAATTTCCTCTCTCTCCCCCTCCTAGCTTTTCTCTACGAGCCCTTCCCCTCCAAATTCATCATCTCCATATGTTCCTTTATTCGTGCCATTTCAAGAGAGAGATCACAAATTAAAAGAGTTGTAGCCAAAAGGTCGAATGCACCTATCTCACTCTCATCCAAGTATATTTCCAGAACAAAGGATATTTTCTGACTCTATATTTCAATTTTTTCTCTTATCTACAATTATTAAAAGGGAGGGTTGATGAGAAACTTTTGAATACCCAATTTACTCTTACGTATTTAGCAATATACCTAATATATCCTTATTTAATTTTAGTTTTGTTAATAATTAATTAATAACACTAATTTCTTTCATATTTAGCTATATACCAAATATACCCTTATTTAATTTCAATTTTTTAATAATTAATTAATAACATCAATTCAACTTATTCAATGTGAAATTTAAAAAAAAATCTTTTCCTATTTGTCAATAATTCCCTAAATAATCTTTTGAATATTACATTAATTTTAATTAACGATTTTTTATTATAAAAATATACTTCAATTTCTTCCCTCGGCTGAATTAATTGTAAAAAAATAACATCCATATTTGCTTATTTAAATGAATGTTTCATACATATCCTAAGAACTAAATAATATATTTATTGTAATAAAATTAATGCATACAGAATATTACTATATAATTTGATAAAATTTCATTTTATATTTATATTTACCCTTATTTAAAATTTGTTTTAATTGGTAGTTACATATTAATCCCCATGTTATCTAAGTTTAGATAAAAAGGGAATAAAAAATCTAATTATATTCCCACTAAATTTTTTATTAACTATACAACATTATAACTGCAACAAACATTAATAATCTTTGCTTATTTCACACCTAAGTCCTCAATTATTTTTTCCTATATTCTCATCATTATATGAAACTAAACAAATCATTATAACATTATAATGTGTTAAAATTTTAAACCATCCACATGTAACATTAACGAATTAAAAGTTTCAATATACAGAGAGAACCTGTACGATGAAATAAGATAGAGAGAGTTTGTTTAGGCTACATTTTTGAATTTCCTACCAATGGAGAGCCTGTGAAAGGATTGAGAGACGTCTATTTTTAAAATTAATAATTGATGTAAATAAATGAGAGGTGAGATGCAGGACTATAAAAATAAACCTTTCTCATTTTAGAACAATTGTCAATGAAAGCAATTTATTGTGGGCTAATGGTAAAAACTATTTTCAATGAAACCAATTTGTTGCAAGCTTCTCAAAACTCAAAAATAGCTTAGATGATGCGTATGTATGTGAATGTATTCATATTGGGCATTGGAGTTATGGAGAAGTCGATTTGCGTGAGACAAAAAGAAAAAAAAGAAAAAAGAAAAAGAAAGAAACCATGGTTGTTTTGGTCTTGACGAAACTTCTGATTATGCCAAAAAGATAATGTAGTTCTTTTTCCTCTCTATTTTTATATTTTAATTCTTTTAGTACTGTCCATTTAAATTATGAACATAAGCTACTTATAAATTGATGAGCGCTGAGAAATTTTTTCCAGTTAGTTAATCTTGGTTCGCATTTTAATTTAATTTCTAATATCATAGCAACCCGACAATATTTTTGTCTCATCATATTCATGAAAATAGGCATTATTTTTATAATTCATATTTATGAATTTGTGGAACCTTCTTTGACTGAACATCTATATGCTAGATCTTTTTTCACCACTATGACTCATCTTTGGCTTGATGATTTATATTTTAAATATTTCTAATTTTATTGTTTTATTTAGTTGTTTTATTATTTATTAAATTATGATTTAATAATTACTTTTAGGAGAGAAAAGTGCACATTAGCATAGGAGCAATTATACTGAACTTTGGCAATTAAGATTTTGTTGAAATGTGAACGTTGACTGATTTTTACGTTAAATCATTTGAGAAATTTTGTTTTTTTTTCATATTTACCTAATTTTCGATATTAAAATTTTTTTGAAGTGTTAATTATAATTAGCATATGTCGCTGCATCATATTGGTGTCTGAGCACAATTTTATTCTTGATAAAGATATGTGTTGTATAATATTATATTTGGATGATACAATACCCTAGATTACCTGATTTTTGTTGTTAGATTTATTTCTTTCAATTATCAAAAAAAAGTTGAACCCCAACCTTGAGGGGCCTCATCGCCCCGCCCCTGAAGTATTATGAGGGAGATAAATTGTGGGATGTGCCCTAACAAGTCAGGGAACAAGAGCTTGCCTGTACACTGGTGCCTATAAAAAGTCCAATTTCATATCTCAAGAATCGAATTCTTACACTGCGGTTGCCAGCAAGGCTGAGACTACCTTACTTTCTTTCGATTATCTATTAATCGGCTGGATGCCCTTTTACTTAATTGGGATTTGTTTGTGCGTTATGGTTGGCTCAAAATATATCTAATGAATTTTTATCCTTTTAATCGTTGTTTGTTTTGTTGATATTTTTCTAACTAAGTCAACTGGAAAATGAATTTGAGAATGTTGGGTGGATCAGTTTGCTCAAAAAAGAGAGTAATAATTATTACATACAAGAAAAATACAAGGCAGTAAATACAACTTTTGAAACTCATGAATACTACTACTTGTAAATAAATATGTCTTGTTTGGGCTCCATTAAAATTAGTTTTTTTTGGGGGGGGGGGGGGAATTTTATTTTAGAGTAGTGATTTTTCTAAGAAAATGTGGTTATAAAAGAAGAAAAGATTTTGGGTTTATACGTAATATTATCTTATTGGAGAGTTTGTAATGAAAAAAAAGAGAGAGAAAATGTATTTTGAATAAAAAGGATTCCAAACCGGGGCTATGATTTACAAAACTATAAAGAAATAAATCGACATGACCATCTCCATAGAATTCTGGAACTTGCTTAGTTTCCTTCCTGAAATGTTCTTGCTTTTTACTTCAGTTATAAGAAAATTGATTTGCAATGGAATATATTGCTAATTTCATACCATGTGCAATCCGTACAGCTGCAAATTGACCTCAAAATCGTTACTATTTGTGAGTTTGGAAGAGCAATATATATAGTTGGTATTGTAGTTGATAAGACATAACCACAGTAGGCAAGTAGTTTTTTCTCTAGTTATCAAATGAGCATTATCATAATTGGTACTTTTGGCTTGATAGTGTTGTTTACCACATCTGTTACTTGCGAGAGTTTTCATAAATATGGTTTGTCGAATAAAGATGATAACATAAACTAACTCATAAGATTTTGGACTACTTTTTTTTAACAAAATTGACCTTTTAAAATGGAATCCCAAATTTTAGCATGATTCTGATAGGAACTGTGCATGAACTTATTGTCATATATTTCATACATCTCAGTGCTTACTTGTTTTGATTTCTGTCCATAATATGCCTTTGTGTTCTCAATTCAAACTTTGATAGTATAGGCAACATCTATTGTTGCTTGAGGTGTGCTCTCTTTTTGTTTCTCTCCCTCGCGGTTATTAGACCCAGGCGGAGCAGCTCAAAGAGGGGCATCTCCCTCTATTGATCTAGCTGAAGGAAGGACTTCATAGCCTTTACCTTATTTTTTTGTACTTCTTATGTCTTTTGGTACACTGTTCTTGGATTTTAGCTACTGAATCGTGGTCGATATGTCGATTTATTCGCACAGGAGCTAAACGATCTTGCTAGAACTTAGATTTTAAGAAATTTATGGTGAGATTTATTTATTTTTTTATTGCAGGTTATATCTTTCACGAGAAAAAAGTGTACTCCCTCTGCACAAAGACAAAGTGTCTCCAATTGTTGGACTCAAATTATTCTTGTAAATTATTTTTATATTACAATGTTTTGAACTCAAAAATTAAGGACTTGAAAAAAATTAATTCAATCGACAAACTTAATTTGTACGAAATTTGTGATGAAACAATTGTTATTAATATCATTGCTAATTAGCTACAGAAACAATCTTCGATAAACACCAAAGAATTTTGCTGTCGCTAATTTACCAATGAGGTGGGCTCATTTCATTGAGTGAGGGTGGGCGACCGATGTGGTGGAAGCTCCCTATCAGGAGATCGCACCACGTAAGACGGTGCGATTGTCCTACCAAAGTGTTTCTTCATCTTCTAATAAAATAGACCTAATAGTTGTCCTAATAAAGTGATTTGCTCTGTCCACATGGCTTGCGTTATCAAGTTATGAAAGGAGGTGAATTTTTAATTTAGAATTTGACGTAAATATTTAATGTGAAAACAGTGCTTAGAGGATATAGGATAATCATGTGATCTGGGCACAGGAAAAAACAAGTTTGAACCCTTCTAAGTATCAGGGAGGACATTTTTCCTTTTTTCTTTTTTTCTATATATATATATATATTTTATTTATTTATTTATTTATTTATTTTTTTGGCCTGAAAAATAAATGGGCTGCTCCCTCTATTCGCCCCAGCCTTCTACCGAAGTAAAAAGCATTCGAGCTCGAGTTATTGATGAAAGGACGAATTGTCATGAGACAAAGGATTACTCAAGATTTATTTTAGACCTCGATAGCGTCATTCTCATTAACTATCATAATCATTACACCTTAACCTGAAATAAAAAACCACATGAATAATGAGGTTGTTTCAATTAAAATTTAAGGAAAGACAATAATAGGTCTAATGTAAAAATGTGATTGCCAAGTGGTTCGAAACATCGTCCATATTAATTATTATTATTATTATTATTTTTTACATAACTTCCTCTCTATTTATGTCTAATTATTTTTCACTTCACTAGTTCAAGTATCAACGAGCTACTAACATAATCTAGTTAGTCTCTGTTTGGTAGGGATTTTAAAAATTATTTTTTGAATGTTAGAAGAAAAGTAGGGGTCACCTGAAAGAAAAAAAAAGTCAAAAATTATGATTGAAATAGTAAAATAAAGTTAAAAAAAATCAATCTTTTTGTGTGAAAAATCACACATTAACACCCCCTAAATATTTGGGAAAGTTGAGTGAAATATATGTCAACCAAGGATTGGCGGAGGTAAGCAAAACAAAGTCGAACATGGGAAATTGACCTCTTTATTTATTTTCACTACCATCATCGACCCCATTCCATCGAATATGAACGTTCCCACTCAAATCATCAACAACGGAAAGTCGAATCCGAATCCAAATCCAAAAGACCCCCGCCACCTTTCCCAAAATCCTCGAATCTCAGTTCCACTTTGCTCACAATCAGCGAATTTCATAGTCCAAAAAGTTTGCTTTTTATTATTAACGAATTATATTCTCAATTTCATTTCCCTTCGATCACTGTCAGCGAATTTCTGAACCGAAGATTTTTTCTTTTGATTATCAAACGAATTATATTCTGCTTGCTGGCAATAATTTTACACCGTACTTTTATGATTCCTTCTTTTTTCTTTCTTATGGTAGGAAATTTAATGTTCCATCGATGAAATTTTAACACTTTTCAGATTTTTTGTACTCTATGTATATATAAGGATCATCAGTTTTAAGGTTTGAATTAAGCTGGACTTTACTATTTCAGGAGCCTGCAATTCGGGTTAGTTTTTCTTCTTTAATACTGATTTTTATTTATTTATTTATTTTTTAAGGTTCGGAGTTCTATTGGTACTTATATTTTGATAAGCTAAACTTTGATATTTTAGTTCAAGCGATTGCTTTTGGAAATTCTGAGTGTTTTGCATTTGTATTATTGTTCAGTGTCTTTTTAACTAGTGAAAAGATAGTTCTTTTTAACTGTCTGTTTGACGCGAAGAAACTATAGCGTCTATACAATGTTAATTATATTATAGTCCATTGCTACGGCAACAACAACAACGTCAACCTTATCCTGGATACGTGTGGATTCAATCATGTTTATAGTCTTTGCAAACTTAAGTAAATTTTGTTATTTTTGAAATTGGCACACCATAGTACTTAGACGTGAGTAATTTATGAAAGTATAGTGTTTGGCAGCATGGAATTATGGTAAAACCAATTCAAAATAGAATTCAAGTGTTTCCAAATCAAACTTCAGGGGTCATTTTCCATGTCTCTAAGAAGGACATAATGTTATATTCTTCTTTTGTAATGCTTCTACAAATGGAGTGAAACTGTGAATAATGAGTTTAAGGTGGATGCAGGAATTTATTCGCTCTCCAATTCATCCGTTCTACTGTCAGATATTTGGAAACCTCCAGTTGATCCATCATGAGTTACACGAGCAATGTAGGCATCCTAATCTGATCTCTATCTATTGATTTTATTATATCAGTAGAAAAGTGTAAAGAAAGCTGAACGACATACTTGCTGATTTGAGTATTCGCATTTAGGATAAGATTGGAGTGTCTCTTATCATCTATTATTGAATGCAGGAGTTTGATCAGCAGAAGACTAATTCTGGTATTTTCCCCCCTTCCTTTTTTATATTTCTTTTGATCTTTTGATAATCATGTGGCAGTTTTATTTTTAGATGCTATCCATTTACTCTTTGTGCTTTATCTTTGTTACTTTTATTTGTTGGTCAATGATATAATTTTATTGAAGCTTCACGAGTGCCTAGGTGTGATATGATGCCAATGGGTTGGCAGGAAAGCCTATCTATGATTAACAACTTGTGAGTTATGAAGAGCTCGGCCAGAGAATGGAAAATAAATATATAATGCCTTTTACCCTCCTACATTTATCATCAGCCCACTTTTTGCTCTTAGTAAAGAATAAATACCATATCTATCAATGACTTCAAATATGATAGAAGAAGTAGTTTGTGTTACATTGTCGTTTCTATTTTTTCTTTGGTCGAGACCTATCTTCTGTGGTACTAATTTTTAGTTTGACATTAAATCTTTTAGCTATTGATGTATTTGATATGTATAAATGCTGACTAACAATGTGGTTTCATTCAATTTGCAGTGGGTATTAGCGGTGGGAAAGAGATTTTACTGCAGGTGAGTTATAATGTTAGACTTTTCAGTTTTAGCAGTAGGAATATCATTTTTTTTTTGGCCTGAAAAATAAATGGGCTGCTCCCTCTATTCGCCCCAGCCTTCTACCGAAGTAAAAAGCATTCGAGCTCGAGTTATTGATGCAAGGACGAATTGTCATGAGACAAAGGATTACTCAAGATTTATTTTAGACCTCGATAGCGTCATTCTCATTAACCATCATAATCATTACACCTTAACCTGAAATAAAAAACCACATGAATAATGAGATTGTTTCAATTAAAATTTAAGGAAAGACAATAATAGGTCTAATGTAAAAATGCGATTGCCAAGTGGTTCGAAACATCGTCCATATTAATTATTATTATTATTATTTTTTACATAACTTCCTCTCTATTTATGTCTAATTATTTTTCACTTCACTAGTTCAAGTATCAACGAGCTACTAACATAATCTAGTTAGTCCCTGTTTGGTAGGGATTTTAAAAATTATTTTTTGAATGTTAGAAGAAAAGTAGGGGTCACTTGAAAGAAAAAAAAAGTCAAAAATTACGATTGAAAAAGTAAAATAAAGTTAAAAAAAAAAATCAATCTTTTTGTGTGAAAAATCACACATTAACACCCCCTAAATATTTGGGAAAGTTGAGTGAAATATATGTCAACCAAGGATTGGCGGATATAAGCAAAACAAAGTCGAACATGGGAAATTGACCTCTTTATTTATTTTCACTCCTATCCTCGACCCCATTCCATCGAATATGAACGTTCCCACTCAAATCATCAACAACGGAAAGTCGAATCCGAATCCAAATCCAAAAGACCCCCGCCACCTTTCCCAAAATCCTCGAATCTCAGTTCGACTTTGCTCACAATCAGCGAATTTCATAGCCCAAAAAGTTTGCTTTTTATTGTCAACGAATTATATTCTCAATTTCATTTCCCTTCGATCACTGTCAGCGAATTTCTGAACATAAGATTTTTTCTTTTGATTATCAAACGAATTATATTCTACTTGCTGGCAAGAATTTTACACCGTACTTTTATGATTCCCTCTTTTTTCTTTCTTATGGTAGGAAATTTAATGTTCCATCGATGAAATTTTAACACTTTTCAGATTTTTTGTACTCTATGTATATATAAGGATCATCAGTTTTAAGGTTTGAATTAAGCTGGACTTGACTATTTCAGGAGCCTGCAATTCGGGTTAGTTTTTCTTCTTTAATACTGATTTTTATTTATTTATTTATTTTTTAAGGTTCGGAGTTCTATTGGTACTTATATTTTGATAAGCTAAACTTTGATATTTTAGTTCAAGCGATTGCTTTTGGAAATTCTGAGTGTTTTGCATTTGTATTATTGTTCAGTGTCTTTTTAACTAGTGAAAAGATAGTTCTTTTTAACTGTCTGTTTGACGCGAAGAAACTATAGCGTCTATACAATGTTAATTATATTATAGTCCATTGCTACGGCAACAACAACAACGTCAACCTTATCCTGGATACGTGTGGATTCAATCATGTTTATAGTCTTTGCAAACTTAAGTAAATTTTGTTATTTTTGAAATTGGCACACCATAGTACTTAGACGTGAGTAATTTATGAAAGTATAGTGTTTGGCAGCATGGAATTATGGTAAAACCAATTCAAAATAGAATTCAAGTGTTTCCAAATCAAACTTCAGGGGTCATTTTCCATGTCTCTAAGAAGGACATAATGTTATATTCTTCTTTTGTAATGCTTCTACAAATGGAGTGAAACTGTGAATAATGAGTTTAAGGTGGATGCAGGAATTTATTCGCTCTCCAATTCATCCGTTCTACTGTCAGATATTTGGAAACCTCCAGTTGATCCATCATGAGTTACACGAGCAATGTAGGCATCCTAATCTGATCTCTATCTATTGATTTTATTATATCAGTAGAAAAGTGTAAAGAAAGCTGAACGACATACTTGCTGATTTGAGTATTCGCATTTAGGATAAGATTGGAGTGTCTCTTATCATCTATTATTGAATGCAGGAGTTTGATCAGCAGAAGACTAATTCTGGTATTTTCCCCCCTTCCTTTTTTATATTTCTTTTGATCTTTTGATAATCATGTGGCAGTTTTATTTTTAGATGCTATCCATTTACTCTTTGTGCTTTATCTTTGTTACTTTTATTTGTTGGTCAATGATATAATTTTATTGAAGCTTCACGAGTGCCTAGGTGTGATATGATGCCAATGGGTTGGCAGGAAAGCCTATCTATGATTAACAACTTGTGAGTTATGAAGAGCTCGGCCAGAGAATGGAAAATAAATATATAATGCCTTTTACCCTCCTACATTTATCATCAGCCCACTTTTTGCTCTTAGTAAAGAATAAATACCATATCTATCAATGACTTCAAATATGATAGAAGAAGTAGTTTGTGTTACATTGTCGTTTCTATTTTTTCTTTGGTCGAGACCTATCTTCTGTGGTACTAATTTTTAGTTTGACATTAAATCTTTTAGCTATTGATGTATTTGATATGTATAAATGCTGACTAACAATGTGGTTTCATTCAATTTGCAGTGGGTATTAGCGGTGGGAAAGAGATTTTACTGCAGGTGAGTTATAATGTTAGACTTTTCAGTTTTAGCAGTAGGAATATCATCTACTTGCCAAATAAAGGGATAAGCATGGGGAGAAATTCTGATGAGTTGCTTTAACAGGCCTTTAACTGGGAATCTCATAAACATGATTGGTGGAGAAACTTAGAGAAAAAGGTTCCTGATATGGCAAAGTCTGGCTTCACATCTGCCTGGTTGCCCCCGCCGTCCCATTCATTTGCACCAGAAGGTTGAAAAAAGAGCATATCATACTTGTATACTTGATCATGTACCTTGTTTTTACTCTGAAGACATTTTTTGCCTGTTTATTCTCTTCAATGTCAGGTTACCTTCCCCAGAACCTTTACTCTCTTAATTCTTCATATGGTTCCGAGAACCTGCTAAGAGCTTTACTTAATAAGATGAAACAGTGCAAAGTTAGAGCGATGGCCGACATAGTCATAAATCATCGAGTCGGAACTACACAAGGGCATGGTGGAAAGTATAACCGTTATGATGGAATTCCAATATCATGGGATGAACGTGCTGTGACGTCTTGTACTGGTGGATTGGTAACTAAATTACGTATTTTTCAATTTCATGTAATGTTTGAATTTGCTTTCGTAGTTACATTTCCTATTTGTCAATTTCATGATTGTAGGGCAATAAAAGCACTGGGGACAACTTTCACGGTGTCCCAAATATTGATCATACCCAACACTTTGTTAGGAAAGACATTATTGACTGGCTTAGGTGGCTACGTAACACTATTGGCTTCCAAGATTTCCGTTTTGACTTTGCAAGAGGGTATGGAATTTAAGGGTGCGTTTGGTTTGCATTTTTGTTTTCTATTTTCACTGTTGAATTTATTTTCTGTTTTCTATTTTGAAGGATTATTTTAAGATTGCAGAAAACGCATTTGATTTGTCATTTTGAAAAATTGTTTCTCAAAACAAAAAATTAGAAAATGCGTTTGTTTTAAATATTTTAGAAGTTGTTTTATGACATTTTTTCCAATTAATTTGATTATTTAGTAAGATATAAATTTTATGCTAATATGTGATCAAAAATATAAATTTTAAAGCTATATTTGGGTACGTTTTGCATGATTTTATTAATTATTTTAATTTGAGAAAATTTTAAGTCCATTTTCCTTGTTTTGAATTTTTTGAGTGTTTTCATTGAAATGAAAACGCTCATAATGTCAAAAAGTTATTTTGAGTTTTATGTTGTAAAATTTTTCTTGTTTTCGAAAAAGTATTTTTGAAAATAACATACCATTCACGTTTTAGTGTTTTAGAAAATTGAAAACTGAAAATGTCCTTAAAATAGCAAACCAGACGCACTTTGGTGTTATGGGATGGTGGCCTTCACGGGCTGTTACTTTTCTTGATAATCATGATACTGGATCAACTCAGGTACTAGTTATTACTCCAACTAACTATTAAGTAGACCTGATAAATTCAAGAAAATTTTAGGGAAAAATAATTTATTAAAGGAAGGTGCCAGAGCATTTTTCCAGCATCAGGGAGCTTATACTTCGCTAGTTGCTGATGATATCTTTTCTTTGCAGGCTCATTGGCCTTTTCCATCAAATCATATCATGGAGGTATTCAATATGATACTCTTGACTAGATTCTCAGAGAATTTGTGTGCTTCGGTTCTAAACCCATACATGTCTATTGTCATGTATTCAATAGAAAATTTCATGTTCTAAAATGTATTTTCTTGTGTCGAGTTGTTCCTAAACCCATTTTGCAATGAGACATTGTAGAATTTGTTTAGATCTTAGGATAAAAGGCGGATGGTCATTGCTCTGCGAGAAGTACAATTTTGTTAATTCTAATATTTCATACCGTATTTTTGCCTGATTTAATGTTACCTGAATACTTAATTAAATTTGGCGCCAGCATCCAATGTTAAGATGCTTTTCTGTTGCATTGGTTTCTACAGGGCTATGCATACATACTCACGCATCCTGGTATACCATCAGTTTTCTACGACCATTTCTACGACGGGGGCAATTCCACTCACGACCAAATCGTGAAGCTGGTACGCTATGTTACATCTTTGTCACCAAAATAGCCTTTTTGGGAATAATAACTAAATATTTAAATGCATATGCAGATGGATGTTCGACGTAGTCAAGGCATAACTAGTCGATCACCTATTCGAATTCTTGAAGCCCAACCAAATCTGTATGCTGCAGTTATTGGTGACAAAATCTCCATGAAGATTGGGGAAGGTTCTTGGTGCCCATCTGAAAAGGAATGGAGTCTTGCTACTAGTGGCCACAGATATGCTGTTTGGCAGAAGTAGCCACTGCTATGAAATACAATAGAATGACTATATGTGTAAGTTGAAATAAGGTTTCTACTTAGAGCAATATGTTGTTAAGAATATATTAGATACCAAAAGTTATATAATATTAATAAAACTAAAAGGATTTTATCATAAAATTTGTCGAATATTGTGTCACAAAAGTCGGATGCATGGAATGAATCTTTCTTTCAAGTCACTTGAAACATTAAAGTTTGATGAAGTTACACTTTTAGCTGACCTGAAAACTAATATTATTAACTTCAATTCATATATATTAATGAATTTACACGGTTTTTTTCATCCTAGCTATGGCCTTCTTTTCATATTCTTCATTCACTTCGAACCCTATTTAAACGAAGCAAATAATAGTGGGGCTCAAGCACAACATCCTTGTGCACCCATTTAACTTGTTCGACTTAGGTAGTGCATGGGACGGCTCCCTAATCGATGTGGTTTAGATGAGCCCAAGAGCCATTCAAAATTGAAGTCTCTGTTATTTAAAGTTCATTTTCAAAATGAAATATTGATGACGTAGTAAGAGAACTTGAACAAAGAGAATTAATTTTGGTTAGTTTTGGCGTTGCACAAATTTAAACATGAAAATATTGTTGTTAAATGTTGCACCGCAGATTTGGTGGACCCAAGTGTGCATGCACATGGCAGAAGTTCATGCAAACTCTCGATAACAAATCCTTGCTTTCACCACGGCATTAGGCGATATGCCTGTCCTTGTCGTTACTATCATCCCCAGCTGTGGATCCAGAACTCTTGATAAGGGGCTGAAATTTAAGAAAGTAAATATAATAAAATTTTGATAAATGACAAATAAAAACTAGACGACCAATTGGACTAGATAGAAAATTAAAGAAAAATACATTTATGTTTCCGAACAGATGGAACCATTGAGTTTTCATATAGGCATCGGATCATACCGTAAAATCAATTCAATTTCTAGTAGAAAAACATTAAACATAAATAGTTCAATTTATCACCACTTTTTAACACGTAGTGTGCAATGGTCTACGAGCACGTACAATAGTTCAGAGGAATTCTTGCCTAGGAAAAACTTTTGCAACAAATATATATATATACACGAATCAGACAAGACAAATATAAAGTTCATCAAGGAAATTAAGCTTTAAGCCATATTCAATTGGAAAAATCAAACCAAAAAGATATGTTGAGAATCTACTTATCATGAGCAGTGGAAAATAAAACAAATTTCAATTTTCACCAAGGATCTCTTTGTGTTTAAATAGAAATTGTGATTAAAAAAAAGTACATTTGAAGAGATCTGCAAACTTTTTGCTTTTCCTTTTGTTCCAGTAATATCGATTTGCCACCAACAGCTGTCCAGTTGTCCAGCTCCCAGTGATAATCCACATAGAGAAACAAATTGTGACGACTAGGATTTTTCTTGTACTAATAAGAATAATGAATTTCTCTACAAAACTGTAAACTCTAACTACTTATTTATATAAGCCCAAACGGGCTTGAGCTGATCCAATCTAATATTTAATTAACATATTTAATTAAATTCGGTACATGAATTAATTAATTTGTGCCTATAAATCAGCAACCCAATTAACTAACTTATCCAACACGTTAATTGACAAATCACAATCTTCCAGTTCTCTTTTTTTGTGCGACCCATCAGGTGCCTAACAATGTCAATTATTATTTTGATCTAATCAAAATTGATAAATTAAAACACCCTTTTAATTTATCACCAATTCACATTCGTCATCTCAAATTGACATCTAGCAATGTATCAGGGCAATACATGTAACGAAAAATGTCACTTGGTATGACAAAATCAAACTCGTTCGTTTACCATAGAACTATAATATCTTCGTCAATATGATATCTTTCATTCCAATTATCGATCATATCTTTCATCCCACTATTAAGTCGGTACAAGTCAAAAACTCTTTTTTGACTTTTGGGTACACTTTGGCCAAGGATTTCGTTATCGACTTAATTGAATTAAATGCAGACCATAATATCTTATTATCTAAGAGTGACACATTATCTATTGGTCATTCACAACCTTCATATGATTTTTCATATACCTGAACGATACCATATTAGCGGCCTTTGGCAGAGCAACATCCAATACCGTCAAAGTATGACTGTCTTTATATAAGGCACTAAGATGACCTCAAGTTAAAGGACCAATTCCACTATCGAACATTAGAAACTAACCACTGATACTTAGATAGTTATCCATGTGGAATCTCTCAACGGGTCTCCAATATTTTGTTCTATAACAAAACATCCATATGTTCATTCAAATGTCACCACACTTCAATTTATGAGATCAGTTACTTAGTTCACAAGTAAGAAATGCCACAAGTGATGATCTATCCGTAATAACGATATCCGTATCTCGTTATTATTTACGACCACGGATGATTTAAGATTCAATCATATGAAATTTGTATCTTACAATCACAACTCCTTATGATTAACAAATTACAAATATTTTAATCTACGAACCCTATTATTTAATTTAATTGAATATTAAATTAATTAATAGATCTGCCATAAAATTGCATCAATTATATATTAAAAGTGATTATGTCGAAAGTTGATTTGACTTAGGACATAACACTTACAAGATACACACAAACAACACAATCCTTTAAGATATACTACATAGAAACAACCTCCACTTCCATCAACCAAACAAATACATAACAAAATGGAATATAACAAGAAAAGAAATAGAAAAACAAGAAAGAAGCTATCAAGGAAAAATAAATATCATTATGCAAATTGAGAGACCACAATGCTTGAGAACCATTAAAATTTTTCGATTCATTCTCTTTCCTCAAAGGTCATTAAGTGTTGCTGCACTAAACTCTCAATACAAACGAGTCAATCAATTTTGAAAATACCTGTACCGAAATTTCTACAAAAAACCTGTCACTTTCTTTACTAAAAAACACCGTTTCCCTTGCAATGGATTTTAGGCTGGGGCTAGCACGGGCTGTAGCCCAGGCTAGCTCGAGCCTAGATCTGTCTCTAATCATTCCTCCAATCTTTATGCGATGTCTCTAATTAGACGAATCATACATCAGCCAAAGGCTTATGACGAAGCATGCATTTGAACTAGCGCTTATCTATTTAAAGGATGAAGTATCGGATAAGGAAACTATCTGAAGTCACCAAGTGATCTTTGGCACAAGGAAAGAAACTCAAGGAAACATATTGTCGTTGAACAAAGAGTCATGCGAACCAATGATAGAATGACACAGTGTTGGCACTTCAAATTTTGAGGCACTAGGCAATTAAATATTATAATATCCTTTAAAAATGAAAGGTAAAATATTTAGGTTCATTGCCATCCTTAGTTATTATATCTATAAATATTCCAAAACCTCGTCACAAATGAAATTATCAACATATCTAGAATTCAAAGAACTCCAAGAAATAAAGTCCCTCATATTCTTCTCTGATTCCAACTGATCAAATAAATCTTTCGACTTCAAAACATCTGATTATCGCAATAACCAACTATCTTTGTATTATAAAAAACCTCAATCTCTCATTGAAAATTTTGAAAAGATCTTGTATAACAAAAGCTAATAAAGCAATGCCAAGAATCAAAGCAACTAAGGAGACTAAGAAGACGAAGAAGATTTGAGAGAGTAAGCTATATGCATTCTGCATTTCTCTGTGTAATTAAAAGGGAAGAATGACTTATACAAGCAACTGTAACAAACTTATACAGGTATCAAAAATCTATTGTACACTAGTTGTACACTAACAGTATAACTGGATGAAATATATCCAGCTAACTCCTTTAAATATTGCTCCAATTCTAGAACCTTTTGATGACTGCATCCTTCCACGACCTTTTCATTTTGCTGACTCGTGATTAGAGCATTCTTGAATTTCAACATCTCGAAAGCGCCTTCCCCATAGATCTACACCTTTTGTATATATCAACCAACCCATTGACAATGTAAAGCTACATATAAATCCACGTCTTATAATATATCCATGGATTTCTTTTCCCAATTCAACATTTTTCAATCTGGCACAAGTTGGAATAACACTTGCTAGAGTTCACCATTAGGTTCGAGTCCCACACCTTTCATTTTTGTATAGCATGGCAATGGTTAGCATAATTCTCATAATTCAAAAAAATCCCCCAACTTTCTTAGAGATTAATATAAACCTCAGAGAAAAATCGCAGCTCCATTGGTAAATGAAATTGGGGTTGATTGTTATAGCTTTGAGGCTTGTTATTGTTATATTGGATATAGCATTGATTCCACTGAAATCCAAGTTTTAAAGAGAAAAATGGAATTGAAATCCAAACGTCCCTATTTTCATAACCATACTTAAACAACATCATTCCACGCAGTGGCGGATGTAGCTATTGGCCAGCTAGGGCGGCTGTCCTAGCTGGCTTCGTCGAAACCGCCGACCGTTGAGAGTGGTTAGTTTTCAAATTTAGTTGGTTGTTGGCTACTTGGCTGTTGGGTCGCCAGTTTCAAATTTCAGATTTTGTGTTGGGCTTCTATTTTTTTTTAAATTAGGCCCAAATTAAAAAAGCCCAAATGAGCATTCTCCATATAATGCATAACCAGATTATTCCCTAAACATTAGTCCACTACTGCCAGCAAAGGGCAGATTGCAGACGGCAGAGGAGAGAGGACCAGCAGTGGCAAATCTAGCATCAACGTTCAGTTAGGATGGAGGTTGACTTTGACCGTTGACCATCGATAATCAACGATCGTAAAAGCCCGATTCCTCTTAATTGAGATGAGACAGGAGATCCAATGCTTGGATTGAAGTAAGAATCACTTTGATTCTATCATACATATTGGGATCGGGTTATACTTAAAAAATATTTCTTTTTTTTTTTTTTTTTTTACTCATTTATATCTAATACATATATATATATATATATATAATCTAGAATTTATATACATATGAAAATATAGTTCAATACAATCCAAAATGTTAAAAAAATATACAATACGACATTACTCTGTAATTGTAAATTTAGACAACTGAATTCTACGAGGTCGCATATTTTGAAAATGTTGCAATATTGTCTCATTCTCAAGTTTTATAAAAAATCTTTCTCCATGTAAACTACCAAATTGTCATTCAACAATTCATCTCCCATTTTGTTGTACTGATCATTCTTAATTAGATTCATAGCAGAGACTAACCTGTCAACACTTGTAGTTGCCACAGGTAATATCAAAACCAATGTGATCAGCTTATAAACCAATGGAAAATAACAAGAACTTCCAGTTCCAACCAACTTCTGAGCTACACAAGATATGCTTTTGAGGTTAAAGAAAGCTTCATCCATTCTCACGAGCATAAGAAACTTGTCAAATTGAGGTCTAAGTAATAAAAAACTCTTTACTATTGAAATCCAAAGGATATAACTGAGCAAGTCGTACCAATTTACATACATCAAAAGCTACAAATGAATCTCTTGGACTTAAACACAAAATGCAAGTAAAAAGCTCAATAGTTATTTCTGAAAAACGATCATTCAACTCTTGCAAGATTGAATCTATCACATAACAATACAAATCAACATAAAAGCGATGATAACAAGTTACCTACTGAGTTGTACATCTAGGTTGACCTTTCAATACTACAATATCATCCATATTGGGCACTGAAATATGTCTAAAACACAAAACTCAATTACCTTACTCAACAAAGTATCCCAACCATTGTCTCTCATGTTCTGCAATGCATACTTACACAACTTCAATAACCTCATAGCATTCTGAATATCCCGATCCTTTTTCTGTAAGGCTTGTGAAAGGTCGTCTGTAATTGCAAGAATTTCAAACATAAAATGGAGACTTAACACAAATTAAAAATCTTGTATAGTGTCCATCTGTCTTTCGGCCATTGATTTTTGCTCTAAACTTATGTCGTCGTCTGATATATTCTCAAGAACATCTATGATCACATTAAACATAATAATAAAGTGAGTACTTGTCTTTAGATGTGAGCCCCATCTAGTATCACCTGGGCGTGCCAAACTCATTTCTTGAAACTGACCAGTTCTACCAGAAAGTTCCTCAATATTAAGTCTCTCCAGAATTTCATAATGATAACTTGTTCGAAGAGCATCTACACGTTTACACGATGCACCAACCAAATTCACAATAATAGCAAGCATGTTAAATAAATCACTAAGCATTACATTCCTATGTGGAAACAACTGCCAACTGAAGCGGTGAGCAAAGCAATGAACATACATAACACATGGGTTCTCTCTTAAAATTAAAGTTTTTAAACCATTGAACTCACCTGAGATATTGCTTGCTCCATCACAGCCTTGACCTCTCAGGCTAGATATGTTCAACCTATGTGTAGAAAACATTGCATCAATGCATCCTTGAGTGATTGGATACAAGTATCAGCGATGTGGGAAATGCCCAACAAATGCTCCTTCACTTGCCACTTTTGTCAACAAACCTCAAAAAAACTGCCGTTTGTTCTTTTATAGAATTATCACGAGAGTCATCAACCAAAATTGAAAACAAAGAATTACCCATCTCATTGAGTGTAGACCTTATCGTCTCTATAGCACAACAATTAACCAAATCCTTATAGATGCTTGGTGAAATCATTTGGTCATTTCCAGGAGCATTACTAAATAGTACTTCATTAATTTTTTATGACGAGCATTACAATCAATGAGATGGGTAATTCCTTGTTTTCAATTTTGGCTGATGAGTCTCGTGATAATTCTATAAAAGAATAAATGACAGTTGTTTTGAAATTTGTTGACAAAAGTGGGCAAGTGAAGGAGCGTTTGTTGGGCATTTCCCATATCGTTGATACTTGTGCCCAATCACTCAAGGATGCCATTGATGCAATGTTTTCTACACATGGGTTGAGCATATCTAACCTGAGAGGTCAAGGTTACGATGGAGCAAGCAATATGTCAGGTGAGTTCAATGGTTTGAAAACTTTAATTTTAAGAGAGAACCCATGTGCTATGTATGTTCATTGCTTTGCTCACCAGCTTCAGTTGACAGTTGTTTCTGTGGCACATAGGAATGTTATGCTTAGTGATTTATTTAACATGCTTGCTATTATTGTGAATTTGGTTAGTGCATCGTGTAAACGTATATATGCTCTTCGAACAAGTTATCATTCTGAAATTCTGGAGAAGCTTAATATTGAGGAACTTTCTAGTGGAACTGGTCAGTTTCAAGAAATGATTTTGGCACGCCCAGGTGATACTAGATGGGGCTCACATCTAAAGATAATTACTCGCTTTATTAGTATGTTTAATGCGATCACAGTTGAAAATCAACGACCGAAAGACAGATAGACACTATACAAGATTTTCAATTAGTGTTCAGTCTCCATTTTATGTTTACAGGAGACCTTTCACAAGCCTTACAGAAAAAGGATCAGGATATTCAGAATGCTATGAGGTTATTGAAGTTGTGTAAGTACGCATTGCAGAACATGAGAGACAATGGTTGTGATACTTTGTTGAGTAAGATAATTGAGTTTTGTGTTTAGACATATTTCAGTGCCCAATATGGATGATATTGTAGTATTGAAAGGTCGACCTAGGCGTGCAACTCAGCAGGTGACTTATTATCATCGCCTTTATGTTGATTTGTATTGTTATGTGATAGATTCAATCTTGCAAGAGTTGAATGATCATTTTTCAGAAACAACTACTGAGCTTTTTACTTGCATTTCGTGTTTAAGTCCAAGAGATTCATTTGTAGCTTTTGATGTATGTAAATTGGTACGACTTGCTCAGTTATATCCTTTGGATTTCAATATTGAAGAGGTTTTATTACTTAGACCTCAACTTGACAAGTTTCTTATGCTCGTGAGAATGGATGAAGCTTTCTTCAACTTCAAAAGCATATCTTTGTGTAGCTCAGAAGTTGGTTTAAATTGGAAGTTCTTGTTATTTTTCATTGGTTTATAGACTGATCACATTAGTTTTGATATTACTTGTGGCAACTGCAAGTGTTGAAATGTTATTATCTGTTATGAATCTAATCAAGAATGATTTGCGAAATAAAATGGGAGATGAATTGCTGAATGACAATTTGGTGGTTTACATGGAGAAAGATCTTTTTATAAAACTTGAGAATGAGACAATATTGCAACGTTTTCAAAATATGAGACCTCGTAGAATTCAGTATTCTAAGTTTACAATTACAAAGTAAGGTTGTATTGTATATTCTTTTAGCATTTTGGGTTGTATTGAACTATATTTTCATATGTATATAATTTCTAGATTTTAGTGCATTTACATATATACTGAATAATTTTTAATATTGTTTAATCTAATTTTAATAAACGATCGGTCGTCGACCGGACCTGGCTTTTATGATTGTTGATTGTCGACGGTCAACGATCAAAGTCAACATCCGCCCTAGCTGAACGTTAATGCTGGATTCGCCACTGGTTCCATGTTCCACTTTTGGTGTTCAATCTTCTTTTCCCACAAAGTCCATCACAAAATCCTCACAATAAATAAAACTGTACTTTTAGTTTAATCAAAATCATATATGTTTCTCCAAATCATGTACAATTTGAAGAGAAATGGGAGAAAACGGTCAAACAGAAATGAAATCTCAATCTGGCAAAGTTAATGAAGATTCAATTATAGCAATCATAGACATGAGATGACATTTATAATCTCGTGTGAAATTATTCACAGATTAAAATAGGGCTTAAACGATGCCTTTACAGAGCATCACCGAAATTGAAATGATATATTAAAACAACCTTTAAAAAAATCAAAGCTTTTTTATCGAATAATTAAGAGGAATAACATATTGTCCCTTGCCTAGATTTCAGAATAAGGATGTTGATTTTTGAAACCAAGTAATTCACCTTCACGAAGAAAAGGTATAACATAGAGAGAGAAGAGAGAAGAGACAAAGAGAGACTAGATTTAGCCGACAACCATTATTTCAAAACTTTTTAAAATATTTAAGTACACATTTACACAATAAAATATTTTGCATGTAAACTAAAAAAATTTCTTTACTTTTTAACGACATATTCTAAAAAAAAAATCACTATTCGAAACTCCATTTTCCCAAACTAATGACCATCAAACGAGGGATTAACTATTTAGGATAGATTTTTTTTCTTTTTTGAGCCCCCAAAGTGTTGAGTGTTAGTTTTTTTTCCTTTTCCCGTGGACATCGGTGATTCCGTAACAAATCGAATCTGAATGTGGTGATATAAGTAACGTTCAAAATCACGTTTCAACTGGCTCCCCACGTTTTGTGCTTTGTTGAGAACAACTCTGTGATGGACAGAGTCTATATATACCACCAGTTGGATCCCCAAGACTTCCAATCTCCTACAATAAAAAATACATCATCTGATTGAGATTGAGCGAGGTTTGGAAGCACCTAAATCTGACAATATATTCTTCATTTAACCCTTGAATGTGTGTGAGAAACAATGGCGGGAGGTACGTCTTTTCGGTTCCATTTATTCCTCGTTTAATCTATATATACTTTTAGATCATTGAAGCATGTTTAGATCATTTAGATTTTGCCTGCACTTGGTATTAGAGTCTTGTTTACCTTTGCTTTGCTCGTTTTCCTCTTTGCATTCTTTTAAAAAAATTTCGTGGTTTTTCATACGTTTTTGATGAAAAATAAGGTTAGGAATCATTAGGAAGTTAGATTTCTAACATGTTTAAAACATAATTTTTGGGGTTCGAAACATGAAGAAAAAAATGTCAGGTTTTCACTTTTTCATGTGGGCCACTACTTATTGGGTTGGTTGCCTCTATATTGGCAGTGTTTTTATATTGCCTTTAATTTATAATTGTTTTCACATGGGCTTTTCTTTGTTATACATGCAATATTGAGTTAAATAATTTAGTATATTGAAATTTTAATTTTTGTGTTTATATTGCTTATGGATTTGTACAATTTATATGAGCATATTTCATGAATTAAATTAAATGTATGATTAATTAGGATAGAATGTAAAATTATATTTCCTAATTTACCCACAGGAATTAAGAAAATGAGCATAATTTGATAGTTTTATCATATAATTGGTAATGGATCTAATTGAGTAGGACATTAGCCCACAAGCAAGTTTTGTGTCACTAGATTCATATCTTTGAACCATGATTTTACATTGGTAAAGCATGATTTATGTTTGCTAGTCTAAATTATATGCATGTATGTTTAATTTTATACAGTTATACAACCTATGAATTTCTCTGATGTTGAGTGTGATATTTCCAAACTAAAGGGTGTTAGCTATAAAGTCTGGAAGGAGATGATTCTTCTTCATTTCAGATAAATGGATTGTGCCATTAGGAAAGACGGACCAAAAATACTTCGACCAACACTCCAGATGAAATTGTTTTTTATAAATGATGGGAGCAATCCAATCGCCTTAGTATGATGTTTATAAAGACAAAGCTTTCTGCTAGCATTTGTTGTTCCGTTGAAGAGCATAAAAATGTCAAGTTATTACTAAAGGCTATTGATAAGCAATTTGACACTTCAGATAAAGCACTTGTTAGCACTCTAATTATGAGGTTTTCATCCACCAAGATCACTACTTTGAGAGGAGTGCATGAGCACATTATGCAAATAAGGAACATTGTGGCTTAATTAAAGACTCTTGAGGTTGATATGTTATAGTCTTTCCTTGTGTACAGCATTTTGAACACTCTTCCACATCAATATGGACACATCCAGATATCCTATAACATACGTAAGGATAAATGGTCAATTAATGAACTTCTAGCAACGTGTGTTCAGGAAAAAGGGAGACTAACAATGAAAATGGGTGAAAGTGCATTGATGGCAACACAAGGAAAAGATGAAACCAAGCCTAAAAGAAAAGAAAAGGTAAAATACTATCCCAATGTGGAGTTAAAAATGAATCTAAGTGCTTCGTCTACAAAAAAAAAAGGGACAAAATGAAGAAAGATTGCACCAAGTTTCAGAAATGGCTTGAGAAGAAAGGTAAACTAATCTCATTTGTTTGTTATGGATCCAATATAGTTGATATTATTTATAACACTCAGTGGATTGAGTTTGATTCTACAATCCATATTTCAAATATCTTGCAAGGTATGCGAAAACAAAGGAAACTAGTGGAAAATGAACAGTGCATTTATTTAGGAAACAAGATGCGTTCACATGTGAAGGGTGTTGGAACATGTAGTTTGTTTTAAGGAGCAATTTTATTTTGAATTTGGATAAGACATTTATATTCCAAGTTTTTTAGGAATTTGATTTCAGTTTCAAGACTTGTACATTTGGGATATTCCTTTAATTTTTCAGAAACGTCCTTCAATTTATTTTATGAATATGATCTTCTTGGGAATGGTACATTACCTGGTGCTCTTTTCTCTATTAATTTGTAAAATAATACTATTTATAATGCTATGCATGTTCACACTGGTTTGAAACGATGTCTTTTGAATGAAGATTCCTCCATGTTATGGCATCGAAGATTGGGACATATTTCCATTGAAAGGATTAAAAGATTAGTAAATGATGGAATAATTAGTACTTTGGATTTTACTAATTTTAACACTTGTGTGGACTGTATTAAGGGAAAGCAGACCAACAAGTCCAAGAAAGGTGCTAAGAAGAGTACAGATATGTCAGAGATCATATATTCAGATATTGGTAGTCCAAACATAGACTTATATTGTTCGAAATACTTCATCTCTTTCATTGATAATTATTCTCGATACATGTATATCTACTTGCTTCATAACAAGAACGAAGCACTAGATGCCTTTAAAGTTTTTAATGCCGAAGTAGAGAAACGATGTGAAAAGCAAATTAAGATCATGAGAATAGATAGAGGTGGAGAATATTATGGTAGATACACCAATGATGGATAAGCACCCGGTCCATTTGTAAAGTTTCTTCAAAAGCGTGTGATAGTTGTCCAATACACCATGCCTAGTTCCACTGATCAAAATAGTATAACAGAAGAAAGAAATCGAATCTTAATGGACATGGTGAAGAATATACGAAGTAACTCCAAACTTTCTGAATCCTTGTGGACTGAAGCTCTTATAAAGGCAGTATATATATTGAACTGAGTTCCAACCAAGGTTGTCCTAAAACACCATTTGAATTGTGGAAAGGTTGGAAACTGCGTTTGCAACATATACGTGTTTAGGGTTGCCCGTCTGAAGTAAGAGTTTACAACCCACAAGAAACAACATCTAAGGACCATTAGTGGGTATTTCATTGGATATGCCGAAAGATATAAATGATACAGATTCTATTATCCATCTCACAGCACTAGAATCGTGAAGTTAAGAAATGCAAAGTTTCTTAAGAATGACTTGATTAGTGAAAGCAATCGATTCCAAGATATTATATTTGAAAAGAATCATATTGATGTTCAACCTTCTACTTCAAGTGATAGATTGAGTATCGTTCACAACACCCCTCAAGTTCAAACAAGTGTTAAACAACCAATCCCTGAAGTTGCACAAACTACTGATAATAATCCGAATGATCAAAATGTTCAAGAATTACTAGAAATTGCTGAACAACCTGTTGAACGACATGATCTTCAAGAAAATATTCATACAACATTAAGGAGATCTACTAGAGTAAGTAATTTATCGATAACTAGTGATTATTTTGTGTATCTGCAAGAATCAGACTATAACATTGGAGCTGAAAATGATCCTAAAACATTTTCACAAGCCATGAATTGTAAAGAATAAAGTTTATGGTATGATGCTATGAAAGATTAGATGGATTCTATGGCATCTAATAAGGTATGAAATTTTATTGAGTTGCCTGATAGTGCAAAAGCCATAGGATGTAAATGGGCCTATAAAACGAAGAAAGACTCATTAGATAACATTGAAAGATATAAAATAAGACTAGTTGCTAAAGGATTCACTCAAAATGAAGGAATCCACTACAAGGAGACCTTTTCTTCCGTATCAAAGAAATATTCACTTCATATCATCATGGCATTGGTTGCACATTTCGACTTAGAGTTGCAACAAATGAATGTAAAAATGACCCTTCTCAATGGAAATCTAGTGGAAGAGGTTTACATAAAACAACCAGAAGAATTTTCCTCTAGTGGTAGTGAGCATTTGGTGTGCAAGTTCAAGAAATCTATATGTGGATTGAAACAAGCTTCAGTGATATTTGAAATTTCCTGATGTTATCTCTTCTTTGGATTTTTAGAGAACATTATGGATCAGTGTATATAACAGAAGGTTAGTGGGAATAAGATTTGTTTCCTTATTCTGTATGTGGATGATATTTTACGTGCAACAATTGATAAGGATTTGCTACATGAGGTGAAATAATTTCTCTTTAAAAATTTTGAGATGAAGGATATAGGTGATGCATTTTATGTTATTAGTATTAGGATCCAAAGGGACAAATTTCGAGGTATATTGGGATTGTCTCAAGAGACCTATATCAACAAAGTTGTAGAGAGATTTCGGATGAAAGATTGTTCACTAAGTATAGCTCCTATTGTGAAGGACGATAGGTTCAATTTGAACCAGTGTCCGAAAAATGATCTTAAAAGTGAACAAATAAAGAACACCTTATGCTTCTATTATTGGAAGCCTAATATATGCTCAAATATGCATAAGACCCAACATTGAATTTGTTGGAGGAATATTGGGAAGATATTAGAGTAATCCAGGTATGGACCACTGGAGAGCTGCAAAAAAAGTGATGAGGAACCTTCTGGAGACTAGAGATTACATGCTTATGTACAAATAAACTAATAATTTGGAAGTGATTGGTTACTCTGATTTTGACTTTGGTGGCTGTGTTGATTCACGAAAGTCAACATCAAGATACATTTTTATGTTTGTTGGTAGAGCTGTACTTTGGAGAAACATAAAGCAGACCTTGACTGCTACTTCTACTATGAAGTCTGAGTTCATATCTTATTTTGACACTACCTCGCAAGGTGTATGGATGAAGAGTTTCATTTCTGGACTTAGAGTCGTGGATTCAATTTCTAGGCCATTGAGGATATATTGTCATACTTCAGCTACATTCTTTATGGTTAAGAACAACAAAAGTGGTAGTCGAAGAAAGCACATCAACATCAAGTATCTAGCCATAAGGGAATGTGTTAAAGAGAAAACGGTGGTTATTGAATACATTAGCACTAAATTGATGATTGCTGATCCTTTGACAAAAGGCATGCCACCATTAAAATTTAAGGATCATGCAAATAGAATGGGACTTGGTTCCTTTGAGTGATTTTCATTGTAAGAACGAATGTTAATTCAATGAAACTCTATTTGTGATGTTTTCTCATATCTGTTTTCCTTGTGTACACATTTACTTTGGAAAATATCATTGATGTTTAGACCTAGAATAAACATATCGTTCATTCATTAAGTAACATAGGCTAGTTTTTAAGAGACATGATGCACTGTGATACATGGATATAATACTCGTATTTAGAGGACCTATCATCATGATTCATGTATTTTGTTTCTTACCATAGTAAATGATGGAATATATAGACCATGTGGAAGAATGTTTGTTTTTTTCCTTTTTCGTCGAGATTAGTGATTCCGTAAAAAATTGAATCTGAATGTGGTCCATATTTTTCACATCTCAGGGACATGAGTAACATCCAAAATCACGTCTCAACTGCCCTCCCTTCCCCCCACGTTTTGTGCTCGATTGAGAATGACTTTGTGATGAACAGAGACTATATATACCACTGATTGGGTCCTTAAGCCTTCCAATCTCCTATAATAAAATATACACCATCTAATTGAGATTGAGCAATGTTTGAAAGCACTTAAATCTAAAAATATATTCTTCCCTTAATAGTCAAATGTGTGTGAGAAGCAATGGCGGATGGTACGTAATTTCGGTTCCATTTTATTCCGCGTTTGATCTACATATCTTTTAGACTCTTAAAGCATGTTTAGATCATTTGGATTTTGCCTACATTGAGACCCTAGGCCATTGCCTAGTAGGTCTTGGGCCAGGGCTAGCCTTGGCATGACACGTGAAATTAAAGTTGGAGCCGATGCTTTGCTAAAGAATTCTTTCCCAATAAATGTTAAAGTAGAAAGTACACTTAATTACTAGTAGTAACAAGTACCCTTGACGTTTAGGCATAGAAGCGGAAGCCTGAAATAGAGATTTTTTTCACCCCTATGACCTTAACCGATTTTTTGATTTCTACTAAGCTTTCACCACGATCGTTTTTTTTAAATCTTATTTGTCTACAAGTTGACGTTCTCAACTTTTTCATTTCTGTCCTTTCAAAAGTGGGGCTCCGTTAGGGGGGCACGCTTTATTCATTAATATTTTTTTCTCAAAACTCTTGCCAAATATTTTTCTCATTTGTCTTTCCTCCACCTAATCCCAACTCTACCTTCTAACCACCTCTTGATTTGACTATCATAGTACTAACAGTCTCTAGTACTTTTTCTTGGTTTGTTGAGATTAGTGCTAACGATTTACGTCTAAGTGTGCAGGTAACAGACAGGTTGGTAGATAGAGATGCTTGGTCCTTGAGATTATCATTTTCAACAATTATCTAAGCAACTTCATATGAGCTAAATGTAATATCTTTTACACATTTGTGATTATTTGGAAAATTAAATCCTTGTTTGATTCTCATTAATTGGGAATAAATGACTTTTGAATAGTATTTTTAGGAGAATGGGTGGTTAAATGTAGGGAAAAATGTTTGGTATACGTGTAGAATATTTTATTATGTGAATGCGTGATTGAAAATGATCTAAATTAGAGAATATTGACGGTATCAAGAGACGGGGAAAGCTAATTAAAGACTATCTATTGTACTATTAGTAGGTCTAATATTATGTCCAAATATGCGGTACACGTATATTATAATGAATAGAAGTTTATGGGAATGATTTGGGACAGTTCTCAGCAATAAATATGGAGGGACCTATGAATGAGATTCAAAAACTAAAACGAACACATCCATAAATTTAAACACACACATCACTCTTATAAAAAACTTGTTGGTTTTCTGTAAATCTGAGTTCACTTCAAATAAAAGTTGTGGGTCTTTGTTCTATCTGAAATTGTAGCACAAAACACAGGAAAGAGCTTAGAATGAAGGTTTGTTTCTCGTTTCTATTATTCTGATGGCTGCATATTTTGAGTTTGCCAATAATTGGTTCTTTGGGAGATGAAAATGAAATCTTGAAATTATTGGCATCTATTTATGATTACTGCTTGTTTCTCCTAATCAAATATTTTAGAATTTTTGGTCGATATCCTTAACTTGTTTCTGATTTCTAGGTTTTATGATGTCAAAATAAGTTAAATCATGAACTAGTATGTACAAAAAATTATATGTTTGGATATTATGAAGTAAAATCTTGAACCTGAAGCAAGCTGTTGACTATTTTTAACGTTGAACAAACAAATTATGGAAGTTTGAAAAAGTAGTGCCTGTGGTGAAGTTTGGAATCATGGCTCGTGTTTATGATGAATGCGACATATCACTCAACAAAAATTGTTGTAACAAAAATTGTTGGTTTGAAATTAAATTCCATTGGAACTTTGCACACGATTTTTCTCAAGTAGAAAAATGAAACAGAATGCACGAGTTGAATCAGGCAAATAAGGAAAAACACTCGGTCAACAAATAAATGTTCACTAACTTGTGAATCATTTAACTGCTAGCAAGTTTTTCAAGTTTTACACATCCAGTTGTTTTGGTGAATAAAGGGATATAATTCTAAGCTAACTAACTTGTGAATCATTTTGTTAACAATTTTTAGAATATGGCTATCTAGAACTTGTGATGCTAGAAAATAAGTTCAGATGGTATGAAGATAACTCCATCAAAGTTAAAATAAATGAGTGAATGTGAGAGTTATTTAATTGAACTTATTATGTAATGCGAACTGACGGGTATTCTAATATAAATGGTGTTAAATAACATTAATCCGATTTTTTTAGTTCAACGGTTAAACAAAGAGTTATTATATTTACACCACGACTTTTGTTTTCTACATCACATTTTTAACTGCAGTGAAATTTATTAATCTTTGCTCATTTTTGTACTTAATTATGTCATCAACTTTTTTTTTTCACATTTCCGTCTTCAATCTTCTATTAAGAAAAACATCTTATCTTGATAAAATATTTATAAAATTGCTTCTATTTATATTTTAAACAAGATATATTTCCTTAAATATATTATATGTCCTAAATATAGCATATAGTTATTATGATATATTTTTGTAGAGATATTAACTTTTACTTATATAGTTAATTGGATTAGTAGTAATATCAAATGATAAATTACCTTACAAGAAAGAGTAATGATATTTGTAGTCACTCACTACCGTAGTCATCCTACATGATATAAATGTAGCAGTTAATGATTTGATACAATAATGTGGCAATTTTTTATTGCCTTATACATCAAATCACTAACAGCCACATGTGTGCCACGTAGGACGACTGCGATAGTGAGCGACTACAAATAGTATTATTATATGAGAAAACATACAGGGGACCATGAAAGATTGGCAATCTCCATTTCTCCGTCCAATTAAGTTTGACTTATGTAGTCGAGCCTATATCAGTAATTGTGGTAGAGGGGTATATATTTGTGCATCCCCTGCTTAAAATGGGAAAAAAGGAAATGTTTGTGGAAGTTTTTCAGTAGAAAGTTGATTGTTTTAATGAAATACCAACAACCAAATATTTAATCTAGCAAGGCTTGACTATGTTGTGATGTTTACCTAAGCTTAAAGTAAATTCAATTGATTTACTTAAATGCATGTGATGTTGAAGATAATTTAATTCATCTCTATTCTTTCAAATTTTTAAAAGAATGAAAGGGACGGTCCTAATGATGTGTTGGCAACAACAAAAAGCTATGAGTGATTGGGCCATTGAAATATTCATTTCCTCACGGATGATAAAAAAATATGTGTAAGGTATGTAACAAAGAAATTGAATTCAGATATGATGTAATTTAAATTATTTTTAGTAATTTAATCTTTTAAATAGAGTGTTTCATGAGTGGATACTTGGGAGGAGAGACAGGATAGAGCTGTTATTGATCAAAAACCTCGATTTGAGGAAAACAAGAAAAGACTATAATGTCCGGGTGGGGGGTTATGATGAGGGTTCAAGAAATTACCATGATGATTCTTTTATCCTTTCATCCTTCTAAATATACCCTATGATTAATGAACCAGCCCCTCTCTCTCTCTCTCTCTCCCACACACATTTTTTTTACTGTTAAATAGTGCAAGTGCCCATCTCTCTCATAGATGGTACAAATCTCGTTTCTCATTCAGTTCTTCTGTCTGTGGTTTCAAATTCAGGGGCAGTGAATACAAGAATTTCCAGTAGAGTTCATGTTGGTTTATCAAAGGGTTTCTTACAGAGATTATTAGGCATTCTGTCCACCTCCTAGTAACAAAATTCGATAACCCAATACAAAAACAAAATCTTTTATACTCTCTGTGTCTCTAGATCTTACGATATGGAGGTGGGCATACTGCCAAATGTATTCTGTTGGCTTCTCTTTGTAAAATCTTCATGAAGTCATGACAGATCACTCAATCTTCCCTTCATTGTTTTACACTTTTTATCAAGGTACAAACCCCCTCCCCCTGCCACCCTGCAATTAATTTGGATTATTTTATTATATTTTTCTTGGAATATTGTAAATGATTCTGTCAATATTTTTCCTTTCTTCATTTGGGTTTTGCAGTGATTGATGATCAAACAAATCGATCCCCTCCACTGCCAGTCGTGCAAAAACATTGGAACCCTACATATGTATGTGTGATGTTTAACTCAATGCTACAATGAATCTTTTCATGAAATGTATGAAAACTTCTGCAATCTTAACTGGTTTTCTATTGATCTGTTAGCAGATCTGTCAGGATTTCTTGATTATTAAGCTTCTCATTCAAGGCATATCCTTTACTCTTGCCCAGGGAAAACAAAATTAGAGAAACTAAGAGTGTGTTTGATTGACATGGAAAATATCACCTAGAAAAGAAAATGTTTTCCATCTTTTTGTGGAAAATAAAAACCACCTCTACCCAAGGAAAATGTTTTCCTTAAAAACAAGGAAAATTAGGTATATTTTCAAAAGTTGGAAAATGTTTTCCATGGAAAAAAATAGCAATCAAACACTTCAAGTGGAAATTTGGGTGGAAAACTGATATTTTCCATGGAAAATAAATGTAATCAAACACACCCTAATAGAAAGTTGTTCTAGGACTAGGTTATGAAAAGTCATTTTTTTATTCAAAATTCAAACAAAACCATTGTTTTTAATGTCAAGTATAATTTTAATTTAGAATCAAAACTATAAATCATTTTTGTTGTTGCCCTTGAACTTCCATTAGTGGATCCCTTGTCTAAATATTTAAACTTGGTTACAACTCGACCCCCCTAATCATCTCAAAATTACAGACAACAAATCTAAACACAAGCATCAAGATTTCATAGATTTTGGGCTCAAAATAACATTGTACTTGTCTGTACAATGTGAAAGTTCCACAAACCCTAACCCCCAAACTATCGAACAGAAGCAGTTGCTTCAATGGACTTAGATCTCTCAAGAAAACCAAGAACATTCTGTCAAGCTCAAGACAAAGAATCACAGACTCGATTCACTCAAACCCAACCATAAAACCAAAGGTTTTTGGTTATTCCAAAAGATTCACAAAGAAGAAGAAAAGGAAAAGACACAGAGTCGAGCAAGAGAGAGAGAATTAAAGAACTTAGCAGCTTCTAAAAAATCATATTAAGAGACACATGACT
Organism: Olea europaea var. sylvestris; assembly: GCF_002742605.1. NCBI lineage: Eukaryota > Viridiplantae > Streptophyta > Magnoliopsida > Lamiales > Oleaceae > Olea > Olea europaea. The sequence continues at coordinate 54,188 of NW_019241142.1, read as the reverse complement.
CTGTGTGTGTATAAAATAATCATCACCGTTAATTTTTTGTTAGAAGATCAAAAGGTCCAGAGCAGCACACGTGCCTCACTCATTTGGTGCTGGATTGCAGCCCATTTCACAATGCGTTATTGGGCAATTGCAGGTAGTATCTGTTGGGCCTTTAATATTTCATCATTGCCATATTGTACTGGACCATTAATGGCATCACAGTCCAATAAATCTCTCCCTTAACACCAATGATCAAAAAATAAGAAAATGGAAAAATATAACAATGAACTTAGGGCTGTCAATAGATTGGATTTTGATCCGAATATGATGAAATTAATGAGAGATGGATTTAGGGTTTAAATAATAAATAATATTATATAATAGTATAATATTTTTAATTGAAAATTTTGAAGAGATTTAATTTTTTTATTAATTAAAATAAGATAAAAATAATAATTAATTTATTGATTAGATTTACTATAGTAATTTGTTTTATAACATAAAAAAACCAAAAATTAATATGTCCGAAATAATTTACTTTGTTCAAATTGATATTGTTTGTAATTAAAATCTTATGAAGGCTATGATTTTTAATGAAAATAAGAAAGTAAAGTAATAAACACTAAGAATTGACAAATGATTATGATTAATATCCCACAATGAAATATCATTAAATAATTGGAATAAAAAAATCCTTTAAAAAGTTAGTATCTCACATTGGAATATCACTTAAACATTCCAAGAGGAGTTTCCTTTAAAAAGAAGTTAAAAGAGCAACAATTGGATAAAAAAAAATTGATTTTGGGCTTTCTAATATAATAAGTGAGCCTATCAAAATAGTTCAAATATTTTTTAAAATAAATAAATAATTAAAATCTTGTTGAGGCTATGATTTTTAATAAAAATAAATAAATAAATTTTTATTCTTCTAATTTTTTCAATTTTGAATCCGGTTATCGAATATCCGATAACATAGCTAATTGGATATGGATTTAACGTTCAAATATTGTCGGATTATCTGATGAGATCGGATTTGAAAAGATCCAATCCATTTACAGCTTTAAATGAACTATTCAGAGCACTTGATATAATTTCCTCCATGATCACCAACCCCAAGTCAATAGTACCTGCATCATCACAAAGATTACCCAGTATCAATTCTTAGCATTTGTAAACAAGATTTAAACTTGTTTAGAGGAAGTACATTTGTCCCCATGTCAGCAAGATTAAATTGTGCTGGGATTTCCTTAAGTAAAATAGATTCTTTTTGGATTGTGTCTCTTATAAAATGCATCCTTACATCTATATGTTTTGTTCTTTCATGAAATACAAGGTTTTTACATAAATGGATGGTACTTTGACTATCTGAATAAACATCAACAGGATTAACAGATTCATTTACCTCACTTAAAAATCTCTTAGCCATAAGGCCTCTTTAATGACTTCAGTAACAACCACATATTCAACTTCTATAGTAGATAGAGCTACAATTGACCGTAATTGAGACTTCCATCTTACACAATTGTCATACAAAGTAAACATATAAGCTGTAGTTGACTTCATGTTATCCCTATCACCAGCATAATCAGAATCTACAAATCCTTTCAAATTAACTCCCTCCTTACGAGGTTTAAAACATAAACCTAAATTAGCTGATCATTTTAGATATCTTAGTAACCATTTCATTACAAACCAATGTTTAAGGCCTGGCTTACCCATAAATTTATTCAAAGTGCTAATAGCATGTGCAACATCAGGTCTAGTGCATACCATGTTGTATATTACAGATCCAACAGTGTTGGCATATGGTACTTTTCTATGTATTTAATGTCAAATTCATCATGTGGACTTTGATCTTTACTCAGATTAAAATGACATGCAAAGGGTAGTGTCACAGACTTGGAATCATGCATAGCAAACTTGGACAAAATCTTTTTCACATAATCAGATTGTGATAAGATGAGTAACTGTTGGGGTCTATCTCTTTTAATATCCATTCCCAATATTCTTCTAGCATGCCCCAAGCCCTTTATTTCAAATTCATCACTTAGTTTCCTTTTAATGTCATTTATATCACTAATCTTTTTGCCAATTAATAACATATCATCCACATACAAAAGGAGAAACACAATCACACAGTTGCTCTTATCCCTTTTAAAATATGGGCAATGATCGAAGGACTTCTTGTAAAACCAACTAAAGACACAAAGTTATCAAATCGCTTGTACCATTGCCTCGGAGATTATTTTAGGCTATATAAAGATATTTTTAAAAGACATACATGATCAAATCTTTTATTATCAATAAAACCTTATGACTGTCTCATATATATTGTTTCATCATGGTCACTATGTCAAAAAAAAAAAAAACAGTTTTAACATTTATTTGTTATTGTTCAAGATCATATCATGCAACCAATGCAAGCATAACTCTTATTGTAATGTATTTTACAACTGGAGAAAAAATTTCATTTTAATCTATGCTAGGCTTTTGGGTAAACCTTTTAGCCACTAATCTGGCTTTGAGTCTAAGGAGCTATTTAGGAAAATTTCCTTCCTTAACACTATAACCCACTTACAGTCAACTAAGGACTTATTTTCAGACTTAGACACCAGGTTCCAAGTATTTTTTTTTTTTTTTTATCAAGGACATCATTTCCTCTTCCATAGAAATCTACCATTTCTTAGAAAGTTGGCAAGTAACAGCCTCCACATAGGATTTTGGCTCTTTAAAGGCCAATTCTTAATATAATAAGACAGCAAGGGACAAATAGTCATTCATTCTATAAGCAATCCATACATTTGAAAATAATTGTCATTTTTATACAGTCTAAAATTTTAATAACATTTTTAGTATCTTCTGACAATCAGTCTCTAATGGTTTTCAAGCATCAACACTTTAAACAATTATCATTTATAATTTGCTATTTTTGCGACAATCAAATTGATTAATCAAGATTATGTTCGACTGGATCACTTTGACGGCACCAACTTTACGAGATGGAAAGATAAATTGAAATTTCTACTAACGGCTTTGAAGATATTTTACATACTTGATTCGGAATTGGCACCATTACCGGAACCAACAAGTGGAGAGATGAACGCCATAAAAGTCGAAAGACAGAAGCGCTAAGAAGATGAACGTATATGCCATGGCCATATTCTCAATACTCTTTCTGATAGATTGTATGATCTCTACCCCCAACACATTTTTGGCGAAAGAATTCTAGAACAATTTGGAAAGTAAGTACAAAGCCAAAGAAGAAGTACCAAAAAGTTTTTTATTTCAAAATATTTTGATTTTAAGTTTCTTGATAACATTCCCCTTCTTCCTCAAGTACATGAGTTAGAAGTTCTTGTCAACAAGTTGAAGGCGGTCAAGATTAAAATCTCAAAAACTTTTCAAGTGGGAGCAATTATTGCAAAACTTCCAGGGACTTGAAAGGGATATTGGAAGAAGATTATACATAGTTCCAAAGACTACTATTAAGAACAATTGCAGAAACATCTTCACATCAAGGAAGAGTCAATGGTGAGAGATAAGAATGATAATTCTTATGAAAGCACTTCCAAGGCAAATGCAGTGAAAAAGACTAAATATTCTAAATCCAACAAGAGAAAGCCTTCAAGGAATTTTAACAAGCCCAAGAAGAATGCCAAAGATGGTTGTTTCGTATGTAAAAAACCTCGACATTATGCAAAGGAATGTTGACATCAGAAAAGAAACAACTTTGAAGGAAAAGTGAACCCCATCAGGGAAGACAACATTGTGGCCACCGTAAGCGAAATTAATACTATCCAAGGAAAGGTTCCCGGATGGTGGTATGATACATGTACGACCGTATATGTATCATATGATAAAGCATTGTTCAAAGCATACTATAAAGTGGGTGGAGATCAAGAGATTCAAATGGGTAATGAAGTTCGATCCAAAGTAATTGGAAAAGGAAATGTAAGACCGTTACCTGGACCAATGTGCTGCATGTTCCCGACATGAATAGAAATTTGATTAGTGATAATCTATTAGGAAAATCGAGCATAAAATGCGTTTACGAGTCTGAAAAATTTGTACTACCCCTAAATGGAAAATTTGTTGAAAAATGATATTCTTGTGAAGAAATTGTCAAATAATGTGCCGTTGACAAGATTATTAATAATAAAGTTGATTTTACTTGTATTGTTGATTCATTTATTTTATGGCATACTAGATTAGGTCACATAAGTAAAAGTACTATGAAAAAAATGTTAAAATCTGATTTGATATCATAAAATGAGAACGATACATTTAAGTGTAAAACATGTGTTGAATGTAAAATGACTAAGAAGTTAGATCAAATTGTAAAAAGAACTTCTAGTATTTTAGAATTAATCCATACAGACGTATGTGAGTTAAATGTCATGTTGACTAGATGTGAAAATAGGTATTTCATTACCTTTATAGATGATTTCTCTATGTATACATATGTTAATTTGATGAAATACGGATATGAGATCTTTGATATGTTTAAGACATATAAAAATGAGGTTGAAAATATTTAAAAGGGTGTTTGGTCGGGATTAAAATTAGATTTTTTTTAGTAGGTTGTGATAGAAATTTTTGAAATGTGTGGTTGAAAAGTTGTAGAACCCGTGAAATATGTGGTTAATATTGATTGTTTGATTTTGACAAGATTAAAATCAAATTTTAATCCAAACCAAATAGGCTCTAAGTAAGAGAATAAAAACTCTGAGAAGTGATAGAGGAGGTAAATATTTTTTAGTGATTTTAACTTATTTTGTGAACAAAATGCATCTTCCATCAATGTTTAGCATCTAGGATACCCATACAAAATAATTTAGCTGAAAGAAAAAATAAAAATTTAGTCGAAATAATAAATGTCATGTTAAATTATGCTAAGTTGCCATTCAATTTGTAGAGTGAAGCATTTTTGAGTGCATATAGAATACCAAATACAATTCGTTCAAAATTTACAAAGGTTTTTTCTTATGAATTGTGGAAATGAAAGAAGCCTGACATTTAATACTTCAAAGTGCGGGGGTGTTTTGTGTATTGTAAAAACACAAACCCTAATAGGACCAAGTTAGGCCCAAGAGGCATTAAAATGTGCCTTTATTGAATTTGGAGATCAATGTGATAATTGAAACCAATGATATAGAGTTCTTTGAAAATTCATTATCTTTAGACAATGAATTAAAGAAAATTCATAAAGAAATTCCAAACTATAGTAGAACACAAGATGAAACATCTTCTAAAGATGTTAATGAATCAAGTGAATCTCAAAGAAGCAAAAGAACTCGAATTGATAAGTCTTTAGGACCGAAAAAAATTAACTCTTAACTTATTTCTTTTTACTTAGTAGAGGAAAGTGATAAGAATGTTGTAAGAACAATTCTTTTTGCTCTACAAGTGGAAACAGATCCTAAAACTTATAGAGAGGCTATGACTTCTTGTGATAGTATCTTTTGGAAAGATGCAATTAAAAATGAGATGGATTCAATTATGTCAAATAATACATGGGAGCTTGTCAATTTACCACCCTAATCCAAACCTATTGGATGTAGATGAGTGTTTAGGAGAAAATATAATGTTTGTGGTTCTCTTAATACCTTTAAAGTTAGGCTAGTAGTTAAAGGTTATCGACAAAATGAAGAAATAGACTATTTTGATATATATACACTGATAGCTAAAATAACATCAATTAGAATATTATTCGCATTGGTTTCGATATATGACTTGCATGTTCATCAAATGGATGTTATGACA
>NW_019241142.1:30556-45495 GCF_002742605.1 Olea europaea var. sylvestris | reverse complement strand
TCTACCCAAGGAAAATGTTTTCCTTAAAAACAAGGAAAATTAGGTATATTTTCAAAAGTTGGAAAATGTTTTCCATGGAAAAAAATAGCAATCAAACACTTCAAGTGGAAATTTGGGTGGAAAACTGATATTTTCCATGGAAAATAAATGTAATCAAACACACCCTAATAGAAAGTTGTTCTAGGACTAGGTTATGAAAAGTCATTTTTTGATTCAAAATTCAAACAAAACCATTGTTTTTAATGTCAAGTATAATTTTAATTTAGAATCAAAACTATAAATCATTTTTGTTGTTGCCCTTGAACTTCCATTAGTGGATCCCTTGTCTAAATATTTAAACTTGGTTACAACTCGACCCCCCTAATCATCTCAAAATTACAGACAACAAATCTAAACACAAGCATCAAGATTTCATAGATTTTGGGCTCAAAATAACATTGTACTTGTCTGTACAATGTGAAAGTTCCACAAACCCTAACCCCCAAACTATCGAACAGAAGCAGTTGCTTCAATGGACTTAGATCTCTCAAGAAAACCAAGAACATTCTGTCAAGCTCAAGACAAAGAATCACGGACTCGATTCACTCAAACCCAACCATAAAACCAAAGGTTTTTGGTTATTCCAAAAGATTCACAAAGAAGAAGAAAAGGAAAAGACACAGAGTCGAGCAAGAGAGAGAGAATTAAAGAACTTAGCAGCTTCTAAAAAATCATATTAAGAGACACATGACTCTGTGTGTGTATAAAATAATCATCACCGTTAATTTTTTGTTAGAAGATCAAAAGGTCCAGAGCAGCACACGTGCCTCACTCATTTGGTGCTGGATTGCAGCCCATTTCACAATGCGTTATTGGGCAATGGCAGGTAGTATCTGTTGGGCCTTTAATATTTCATCATTGCCATATTGTACTGGACCATTAATGGCATCACAGTCCAATAAATCTCTCCCTTAACACCAATGATCAAAAAATAAGAAAATGGAAAAATATAACAATGAACTTAGGGCTGTCAATAGATTGGATTTTGATCCAAATATGATGAAATTAATGAGAGATTGATTTAGGGTTTAAATAATAAATAATATTATATAATAGTATAATATTTTTAATTGAAAATTTTGAAGAGATTTAATTTTTTTATTAATTAAAATAAGATAAAAATAATAATTAATTTATTGATTAGATTTACTATAGTAATTCATTTTATAACATAAAAAAAACCAAAAATTAATATGTCCGAAATAATTTACTTTGTTCAAATTGATATTGTTTGTAATTAAAATCTTATGAAGGCCATGATTTTTAATGAAAATAAGAAAGTAAAGTAATAAACACTAAGAATTGACAAATGATTATGATTAGTATCCCACAATGAAATATCATTAAATAATTGGAATAAAAAAATCCTTTAAAAAGTTAGTATCTCACATTGGAATATCACTTAAACATTCCAAGAGGAGTTTCCTTTAAAAAGAAGTTAAAAGAGCAACAATTGGATAAAAAAAAATTGATTTTGGGCTTTCTAATATAATAAGTGAGCCTATCAAAATAGTTCAAATATTTTTTAAAATAAATAAATAATTAAAATCTTGTTGAGGCTATGATTTTTAATAAAAATAAATAAATAAATTTTTATTCTTCTAATTTTTTCAATTTTGAATCCGGTTATCGAATATTCGATAACATAGCTAATTGGATATGGATTTAACGTTCAAATATTGTCGGATTATCTGATGAGATCGGATTTGAACAGATCCAATCCATTTACAGCTTTAAATGAACTATTCAGAGCACTTGATATAATTTCCTCCATGATCACCAACCCCAAGTCAATAGTACCTGCATCATCACAAAGATTACCCAGTATCAATTCTTAGCATTTGTAAACATGATTTAAACTTGTTTAGAGGAAGTACATTTGTCCCCATGTCAGCAAGATTAAATTGTACTGGGATTTCCTTAAGTAAAATAGATTCTTTTTGGATTGTGTCTCTTATAAAATGCATCCTTACATCTATATGTTTTGTTCTTTCATGAAATACAAGGTTTTTACATAAATGGATGGTACTTTGACTATCTGAATAAACATCAACAGGATTAACAGATTCATTTACCTCACTTAAAAATCTCTTAGCCATAAGGCCTCTTTAATGACTTCAGTAACAACCACATATTCAACTTCTGTAGTAGATAGAGCTACAATTGACCATAATTGAGACTTCCATCTTACACAATTGTCATACAAAGTAAACATATAAGCTGCAGTTGACTTCATGTTATCCCTATCACCAGCATAATCAGAATCTACAAATCCTTTCAAATTAACTCCCTCCTTACGAGGTTTAAAACATAAACCTAAATTAGCTGATCATTTTAGATATCTTAGTAACCATTTCATTACAAACCAATGTTTAAGGCCTGGCTTACCCATAAATTTATTCAAAGTGCTAATAGCATGTGCAACATCAGGTCTAGTGCATACCATGTTGTATATTACAGATCCAACAGTGTTGGCATATGGTACTTTTCTATGTATTTAATGTCAAATTCATCATGTGGACTTTGATCTTTACTAAGATTAAAATGACATGCAAAGGGTAGTGTCACAGACTTGGAATCATGCGTAGCAAACTTGGACAAAATCTTTTTCACATAATCAGATTGTGATAAGATGAGTAACAGTTGGGGTCTATATCTTTTAATATCCATTCCCAATATTCTTCTAGCATGCCCCAAGCCCTTTATTTCAAATTTATCACTTAGTTTCCTTTTAATGTCATTTATATCACTAATCTTTTTGCCAATTAATAACATATCATCCACATACAAAAGGAGAAACACAATCACACAGTTGCTCTTATCCCTTTTAAAATATGGGCAATGATCGAAGGACTTCTTGTAAAACCAACTAAAGACACAAAGTTATCAAATCGCTTGTACCATTGCCTCGGAGATTATTTTAGGCTATATAAAGATATTTTTAAAAGACATACATGATCAAATCTTTTATTATCAATAAAACCTTATGACTGTCTCATATATATTGTTTCATCATGGTCACTATGTCAAAAAAAAAAATAGTTTTAACATTTATTTGTTGTTGTTCAAGATCATATCATGCAACCAATGCAAGCATAACTCTTATTGTAATGTATTTTACAACTGGAGAAAAAATTTCATTTTAATCTATGCCAGGCTTTTGGGTAAACCCTTTAGCCACTAATCTGGCTTTGAGTCTAAGGAGCTATTTAGGATAATTTCCTTCCTTAACACTATAACCCACTTACAGTCAACTAAAGACTTATTTTAAGATTTAGACACCAGGTTCCAAGTATTTTTTTTTTTTTTTTTTATCAAGGACATCATTTCCTCTTCCATAGAAATCTACCATTTCTTAGAAAGTTGGCAAGTAACAGCCTCCACATAGGATTTTGGCTCTTTAAAGGCCAATTCTTAATATAATAAGACAGCAAGGGACAAATAGTCATTCATTCTATAAGCAATCCATACATTTCAAAATAATTGTCATTTTTATACAGTCTAAAATTTTAATAACATTTTTAGTATCTTCTGACAATCAGTCTCTAATGGTTTTCAAGCATCAACACTTTAAACAATTATCATTTATAATTTGTTATTTTTGCGACAATCAAATTGATTAATCAAGATTATGTTCGACTGGATCACTTTGACGGCACCAACTTTACGAGATGGAAAGATAAATTGAAATTTCTACTAACGGCTTTGAAGATATTTTACATACTTGATTCGGAATTGGCACCATTACCGGAACCAACAAGTGGAGAGATGAACGCCATAAAAGTCGAAAGACAGAACCGCTAAGAAGATGAACATATATGCCATGGCCATATTCTTAATACTCTTTCTGATAGATTGTATGATCTCTACCCCAACACATTTTTGGCGAAAGAAATCTAGAACAATTTGGAAAGTAAGTACAAAGCCAAAGAAGAAGTACCAAAAATTTTTTTATTTCAAAATATTTTGATTTTAAGTTTCTTGATAACATTCCCCTTCTTCGTCAAGTACATGAGTTATAAGTTCTTGTCAACAAGTTGAAGGCGGTCAAGATTAAAATCTCAAAAACTTTTCAAGTGGGAGCAATTATTGCAAAACTTCCAGGGACTTGAAAGGGATATTGGAAGAAGATTATACATAGTTTCAAAGACTACTATTAAGAACAATTGCAGAAACATCTTCACATCAAGGAAGAGTCAATGGTGAGAGATAAGAATGATAATTCTTATGAAAGCACTTCCAAGGCAAATGCAGTGAAAAAGACTAAATATTCTAAATCCAACAAGAGAAAGCCTTCAAGGAATTTTAACAAGTCCAAGAAGAATGCCAAAGATGGTTGTTTCGTATGTAAAAAACCTCGACATTATGCAAAGGAATGTTGACATCAGAAAAGAAACAACTTTGAAGGAAAAGTGAACTCCATCAGGGAAGACAACATTGTGGCCACCGTAAGCGAAATTAATACTATCCAAGGAAAGGTTCCCGGATGGTGGTATGATACATGTACGACCGTATATGTATCATATGATAAAGCATTGTTCAAAGCATACTATAAAGTGGGTGGAGATCAAGAGATTCAAATGGGTAATGAAGTTCGATCCAAAGTAATTGGAAAAGGAAATGTAAGACCATTACCTGGACCAATGTGCTGCATGTTCCCGACATGAATAGAAATTTGATTAGTGATAATCTATTAGGAAAATCGAGCATAAAATGCGTTTACGAGTCTGAAAAATTTGTACTACCCCTAAATGGAAAATCTGTTGAAAAATGCTATTCTTGTGAAGAAATTGTCAAATAATGTGCCGTTGACAAGATTATTAATAATAAAGTTGATTTTACTTGTATTGTTGATTCATTTATTTTATGGCATACTAGATTAAGTCACATAAGTAAAAGTACTATGAAAAAAATGTTAAAATCTGATTTGATATCATAAAATGAGAATGATACATTTAAGTGTAAAACATGTGTTGAATGTAAAATGACTAAGAAGTTAGATCAAAGTGTAAAAAGAACTTCTAGTATTTTAGAATTAATTCATACAGACGTATGTGAGTTAAATGTCATGTTGACTAGATGTGAAAATAGGTATTTCATTACCTTTATAGATGATTTCTCTATGTATACATATGTTAATTTGATGAAATATAGATATGAGATCTTTGATATGTTTAAGACATAAAAATGAGGTTGAAAATATTTAAGAGGGTGTTTGGTCGGAATTAAAATTAGATTTTTTTTAGTAGATTGTGATAGAAATTTTTGAAATGTGTGGTTGAAAAGTTGTAGAACCCGTGAAATATGTGGTTAATATTGATTGTTTGATTTTGACAAGATTAAAATCAAATTTTAATCCAAACCAAATAGGCTCTAAGTAAGAGAATAAAAACTCTGAGAAGTGATAGAGGAGGTAAAATTTTTTAGTGATTTTAACTTGTTTTGTGAACAAAATGCATCTTCCATCAATGTTTAGCATCTAGGATACCCATACAAAATAATTTAGCAGAAAGAAAAAATAAAAGTTTAGTCGAAATAATAAATGTCATGTTAAATTATGCTAAGTTGCCATTCAATTTGTAGAGTGAAGCATTTTTGAGTGCATATAGAATACCAAATACGATTCGCTCAAAATTTACAAAGGTTTTTTCTTATGAATTGTGGAAATGAAAGAAGCCTGGCATTTAATACTTCAAAATGCGAGGGTGTTTTGTGTATTGTAAAAACACAAACCCTAATAGGACCAAGTTAGGCCCAAGAGGCATTAAAATGTGCCTTTATTGAATTTGGAGACCAATGTGATAATTGAAACCAATGATATAGAGTTCTTTGAAAATTCATTATCTTTAGACAATGAATTAAAGAAAATTCATAAAGAAATTCCAAACTATAGTAGAACACAAGATGAAACATCTTCTAAAGATGTTAATGAATCAAGTGAACCTCAAAGAAGCAAAAGAACTCGAATTGATAAGTCTTTAGGACCGAATGAAATTAACTTTTAACTTATTTCTTTTTACTTAGTAGAGGAAAGTGATAAGAATGTTGTAAGAACAATTCTTTTTTCTCTACAAGTGGAAACAGATCCTAAAACTTATAGAGAGACTATGACTTCTTGTGATAATATCTTTTCGAAAGATGCAATTAAAAATGAGATGGATTCAATTATGTCAAATAATACATGGGAGCTTGTCGATTTACCACCCTAATCCAAACCTATTGGATGTAAATGAGTTTTTAGGAGAAAATATAATGTTTGTGGTTCTCTTAATACCTTTAAAGTTAGGCTAGTAGTTAAAGGTTATCGACAAAATGAAGGAATAGACTATTTTGATATTTATACACTGATAGCTAAAATAACATCAATTAGAATATTATTCGCATTGGTTTCGATATATGACTTGCATGTTCATCAAATGGATGTTATGACAGCATTCTTAAATAAGGATCTCGATAAGGTAGTTTATACGGAAAACCCGAAAGGTTAGCTCTGCCTAAAAACGAACATGTGGTATGCAAGTTGGTAAAGTGTTTATACGGTTTGAAGCAAATACCTAAGAAATGACATGAAAAATTTGACTTAACTATCATATCATTTGGATTTAAACATAACAGTGTAGATAAATGTATGTATTCTAAATAATATGATGATTATGTGATATTAATTTATTTGTATGTTGATGGCATATTGATTATATAAGTAATAACATTAATAAAACAAAAGAACGAAGAGGTTTCTATCTTTCACATTCAAGATGAAGGATCTTGGACAAAGAAATATCATTTTGAGTATCAAAGTTACTAAAACTAGTGGGCTTATAATTTAAGTCAATCACACTATATTGAAAATGTGATAAATAAGTTCAAGAATTTGAACATAAAAGAATATAGTACCCCTATTGATCCAAGTTCAAAACTTATGAAGAATGATGGAAGAGCAGTTGCTCAATTAGAGTACGCAAGTGTAATAAGGAGTTTAATGTATGCAATTCAATGCACAAGACCGGACATAACATTTGCAATTAGTAAACCTAGTAGGTTTACTAGTAATCTGAGCAATGAATAGTCGAAGGTCATTGGAAAAGTTCTCGAATACTTAAAGAAAATCAAGAACTTAGGTCTATAATATACTAGATTCCCGGGTACATTAGAAGGATTTACAGATGCTAGTGGGATATCTAACACAAGAGAAAGTAAATCTACGTCGAGTTGGGTGTTTATGCTCGGAGGAGGATTGTTTCTCAAAAAATTAAAGAAACGGACATGTATAACATACTCGACTATGGAATCCGAATTTGTAGCATTATTAGAAATCGGGAAGGAAGTTAGGTGGTTTAAGGATGAGATACCTTTGGAATCGAAGAGCACATCTTCAATACCTATCATTTGTGATAGTCAAGACACGTTAGCAAAAGCATACAACGAAGTATACAATGGAAAGTCTAAACATATAAGTCTTACACATGACTACATAAAGGGATTTAGTCAATTGAGATTGAACTTAGTTCAAGTCAATTGAAAACTTAGCGGATCCTTTGACTAAACCTCAAAATAGAGAACTTAGCTACATACTTGAGATTCAATAAAAATGGCTACATGACTACATAAGTTCAAGTCAATTGAGAACTTAGTGGATCCTTTGACTAAACCTCTATATATAACTTTAATAACATCTACCTCGAGTAGGATGGGGTTGAAACTCTTGAAATAAGAGATCCACCAATGATGGCAATGTTGCTTGTCATTAACAAGTAATTCACGGGTTCCAAGTGTAACAACAAGTCATTTGATATGTGGATAGTCTCAAAATTATAACATTCGCAATAACCCTATTCTAATTATATAATACTAGTTGTTACTGAAATGAGGGTTGAGCAATAAGCACTTAATGAAGCTCGATACTAAGTACAAATATCTCTAAAAGTAACAAGAATACTATAAGAACTTCACCTAGATGAATTTCGAGGTGATATTATCTCAACAGAGAGTTAGAGTTTCTTTCTTAAAAATTTGTTGAAAATGATGAGGGCAAGGCTATATTAACGATAAGCGAGTTTCAAAAACTTGAGAACGCATAATACTTATATGTGTGTTCTTACTGATATTGTCACATTGAATAACTAGTTCAAAGCTTCAACGCTACCTTTGATTCCGACTTCACCTTATTTGAATTACACTATGGTTAGATTCAAAACGAAAAATATTTAATCTTTATGCATAAGTATTGTATAATTTTGAATATGAGATTTTATTGAATATTGAACAAGTCGGGGATTGCTGTATGATTGCTCAAAAATCAATAACTGAGTGTGGAACCAAAAAATTGATATTAAGGGAGAAAAACTTTGCCTATGCGGTCGATCGCATTAGCATTTACAAGAATTTTAAGCTCCGCTGCAATCGCATAAAAGTAGTAATGGCAAAAAAAAATCCGCCTTGCCCCGTCCTGACGAGCCTCGCCCAAAATGGGGCCAATAAAACCCGCCCCTCCCCGAACCTGCCCGTGAAGAGAAAAAAATAATTCAAAATAATTTATTTTTGGACAATTCACCTGTTTAAAACCCATTTTAAATTTGTATTTTATTCTCTAATAATTGCATAACTCAAAATTAAAAAAAAATAATAATAAAAATAAAAAAAAAGAGGTTGCCGCCCTGCCCCCGTCTAAGGCGGAGCGAGGGTTTGGTCCCCCCCCCCCCGGAACCCGACCCACTACCATCCCCACATAGAAGGCAAATATGGCCGTTAACATTTGAATTTCTTGTCACTTATCATCCTATTTTAGCACCAATTCGTGAAGTGTTTTTGTAGTATATATATAGGTGATTAGTGATCAATTAAAAAACACATGAAAGCAATCGTGATTTACTTTCATTCCACAAAACAATCCAATTTCTTTCAATCAAATTCATACCATTTGTGTTCTTAAGTTTTGAGGATTTCATTAAGTGATTAAGTGTTAAATCATTGACAATGATTGATTATTCCTACAAACCATTTGCCGTAAACCCTATAATCACTTAATTTCAACATTAGAAGAGACAAATATGGTTTGAGGATAACGATCACGTGTTCAAACCTTCATCTTGATATCTTGTTCCTGTTTTTTTTTCTTTGTTTCTTCTCCATTTCTTTCCTTGCGAAGACACATTTCCAACACATAACATATAGGTTCAAATCCTCTTAAGTAGCAATTTCTTTAAGGGTTATCTTTTCAGATCAAATTCAATTTCTCTATCTATTTCAAAAAATGAAATAAGTACTTTCAAGTTACTAAAAGTAGCGCCAATAGACATATCCTCATTTTGTAACATTTTTCTTACTCTATTATTAGTAGACAATACATTGTACCAAATAATCATGCCAAACAAGAACTCAAAAATCATAATATTATAAGATAAACTTTTAGCATATCTAAATGCCTTATTGTCATCATATGTTTCCACTAGGTGTTATAAGACGTCTTCTATTTCTGGCGATTGAAATCTTATTGCTCTAACACTTTCAATTTATCGTTCTTAATATATTTGTTATAGTGGCTTAAGTCTCACTCTTTTATATTATCTTCAAAAATTTTACATGGATGATATTTTTTTTGGGGATCCTTACCAAAATGGGACCTTAGGTGATCTCCTACACTGGATATAACAGTATAAAAGTACAGATGAATGGTAGGCCAGGAACTGCTGTATATACAGCCCCCTCACATAGGGGGTAGAGCCCGCATATTAATTGGACATGGACCCCTCCCCTCATGTGAGGAGAGATATACAAGGGGCTTTATTTTAATTAGAACGGTCTAATCTGAAAATGCTTTTGCTTACATAGCCTCGTAATATACATGAACTTATGATTGAAGTAATTTAAATCAATGTGTATTAATTTTTATTTTCTTTAGTTGCACAGAATTTTATGATCATGTCTTGTAAGGTAACTAGTTTGAAAATATAATTTCAAAACGTGCACGTTTGAGCTAATTCTAATGAATCAATTTTCTCATCTGCTTTTAAATTTTGATTCCGTGAATTAAGTTTTGAAGTTCTACCTTTGTAATTTTCATTAAACATTAATGTCTGTTTGGTAAAATAAACTCTAGAGAAGGGGGCGCTACATCTTTGTTAGTAATTATATTGTGTCACTACTCATTACATTCCCAGGAAATTTTACCATCGTGGTTGAAAGAATGCCACATGGTAGTCTGTCATTGGCCAATTTAATAAAAAAAAATCCTATCAATCATTCACTGGCCAATCCAAGGTGGTAAATTCATATGGCAAGAAAGCATTATTCCCATAAGGGTATGTTTAAATTTAGTTATAGATAAAAAGGTAAATTTAAATTGAATTTTGTTTTTAGATGAAAATAAAAATAAATAAATTACTTATTTTAATAGTAAACATATAAGATTTATTTTTTCAAAAATATATTTTTCCTTAAGAGTAAGTCAAATTAAATTATCAACACATATTTAGAAATTAAAAGTTACTTATTTTTCTATTTCTTTTTTGGTTTTTAGATTAGCATAATAGGCTTTCAGTAAAATGTATTCCAGATGCCCAATTGTACGACTCTCCAAACACTGAAACTGCGAATGATTCATGTTTTGTTTGAATATTCTTAAAACTGTGCGAAATGATCATTATTGCCCAAAAGTACGAACAATAATTTATCGAGTGAAGAGTTCTTCTACACAAATAGGGTCATTGGCAGGGTTTAAAAACAAGGAACACATGGCACAGCCTCATTAGATAGTTAAAAAAATTCACCCATACAGCTGCTGTCAATGCAACACCTATCAAAGCTCCTATTTTTAAACCCTGTTTGGGTAGACATTACTCAAGTCATGTGTGGCTAATATACAAAATTAATGATCCTTAATGGCACTTTCAAACTGGAAAATGCAATTACAAATCAATATTTGCATAGGATGATTAATGTTGTATAAAAATTTATCGATTTGCTTTTGCAAGAGCATGTTTCAAAGATGTTTTATATAAGAAAATTATTTATATGTGTGTGGAATAAAATTTTGTACAAGATGAACAGACGTATTTTATGTCCCTTCTCTTGACCATGTGAATTAGACATTATGTAATTTATTATATACAAGTAATATTATTCTTTTACATTTTACTGCTTACCAAAAAGACGAGTTCTAGATTACACGCATTTGGAGAGAAGGTAGTAAGCAAGGGGCGGACCCACCTGGGCTCAGTGCTTTGGGTTTGGGGTATTAAGGATCATAATTAGGTTTTTCTAAAATTTGGGATGTGAATTTCAAATCCTTGATATCTAAATTTTGGGTTTAATGTAATTTTTTGACATTACAATAGTTGTACCCAAATGCGACTGCTGTCGTGATTCGAGACGAGGCAACACCCAGGCGCTGTGTTCAAAGAACCCAATGCCACAGCGCCTGTTTACTATTTTTTTGTATTAAATTCAAAACAACAAAAAATAAAATAATAAGGTTTCAACAATTAAAATTATGGTATTATAGTTTCCTTTAACATAACTAATTTTTCAAACTAAATTAATTGAAGCTACATGTTACCAAAAGTAATTAAATTCAAAACAACAAAAAATAAAATAATAAGGTTTCAACAATTAAAATTATGGTATTATAGTTTCCTTTAACATAACTAATTTTTCAAACTAAATTAATTGAAACTACATGTTACCAAAAGTAACATCTCTTATCTAGATTAATTTATTTGAAATATTAGAAAGGTTGTGTGTATGTAATTCATAAGGATATTCACCAACCCAAAGGAAGGTAAGGATATGTTCTCTTCGTGTTTCAATTTTATAGTTTTGAGTTTTGAATTCATTTTGAATTTTGTGTTTTGAGTTGCTATTTTGAAATTGTTGAAATCCATTCTTTTTGTCATTTTTGAAAACAATTTCTGGAAACATAAAATTGGAAAACGCATTTACTTTGAAATTTTGAGAATATTTTTTTTAATTTTATTCAAGAAATCTGATTATTCAGTAAATTTTAATAATTTAATGTTAATATAATATTAAATAACATATAAATTTTGAAGTTGGTGAAAAATGATTTGAGTGTTGATGAAATGTATTAAATAATTCATTTTTAACCATACATTCTTTAATAAAGTGGTGATGAAAAAAGATTTGAGTATTTATAAATATGATCCAAATATAACCTTTGAAGTTCTTAAAATCAATTTCATTTGTAATTATTTTTCATTTCCACCACTAACATTAGTCGAAATTCAATAACATAAAACATGCTCGTGAAATGTAAAAATTGTCTTGATTGAAACCTCAGGCATACAAATTAGTTTAAAAGTCTATAATCCTTTTGAGGCAAACAAATGTAAAACAATCCCTTGTATTTTACTTTTAAGTTCGATCCTTCAAGAACCAATCAGATAATACAATTAGTGGACGTATACTCGTCTTTTTTCTTGTTTCAATACTTTTGTTCCGTTTTTCATAGTTCCAACTCAAGTTCTTGTCAACTAATATGATAATAGTTTACAATAAAAGGAAAAATTTTCCAAGTCGATTCATTGAACCAAACAATGTTTTTGCAATGGTGAATGAGACTCTACTTGGTAATTGCAGAATGACTACTGAAAAGATGATCGAATAGGAAAACCAATTCACAATATAGACATCATAAATGAGAATTTCAGCGTAAAATTACTAATATCAAACATCTTGAAAGGGAAAATTGTTAGCTTGTGGAAGTATAAATACAACATAAAATGACTTAAACATACCAAGTGTAAATGAATATGACATGACCGCATTCTCTAAGTACTCATCAATCACTCAATTGGATGCAGAGATGTCTTCAATTTATATTAGCACATTAAATTTACTCATTTTTCCGTGCTCAACTGGTCATGAAATTTACATACAAGGCTGGCATCAAGAAAATCTATGCTGCCTACAAGTGTTCCAGTATCTAATCATGTGTGCTAACGTAGCTACTAGAAGATAAGAGGAATCCTAGATCATTATTTTCCAGCACTGATAATGTGTCCAACATAGGTTTGTGATTGGCAACCCTGCCAACGACACCACCTCCTACCAGTCAAGATAACGACACCACCTCTTACCACAGAAAGATGCCCTATAGATAATAGAGGAGATGGGCGTGATTTGGGATGCAATGAACCCACAAATGGATTGCTCCCACTGTCTGTAAGGTGACGAGTGGAAGTGGGCCTTCTAGACATTGTTTTGCTATTATGATGAGCCTGCTAGATATGGAATTGATGCAGTAGAAAATAAGACACATTTCCAAAGCACAAAATAAATAAATAAATAAATAAATTAATAATAATAATAATAATAATAATAATAATAATAATAATAATAATAAAAAGACGTTCCATTTATCACATACAAGACACCATTCAATGAAAAATCACATCTCATTCATCACTTGCAAACAAAGGTCACTTATGTGGACACATAGCATCATCATGCCATTAAACATTCCAAAAAATAAAGTAATTAGTTTACTATAAGCTAAGTCATGCAACATGATTCAAGTTGGAAATCCTCATACGAAGAGGACCTTAGCCCTCTAATGAATTATTAGCACTATATTACACCGACTTTACCAATTGAAATAAAAGACATTCCTGATCATTTAGTGATGTGAATTACATCATCCTAACATGCAAGGCTCCCATGAGTTGATTGCTGTGGACACACGTTATGCCAAATCACAGCGCGGCATTCCAAATCACATATATGTGTTATCCATCTATCTTGTTCACACTCACCCATCTTGAAATATCCTTCTATCAATATACCATATGTGACGAGATTAGCCTTCAAGTTCTTTTGTAGCATCTTGCATAGTAAGTCTAATGCTATATCCATGTTCCCTTTCCTACAATTTCCAAGAATCAAGCTTATCAAACAATTCTAAAGCACTGTTTAAATCTCCTAGCTGACAGTACCCTTTCATCAAGCTTGTAGCAACAACAAAATTGATCGTATATCCCCTACTTATCATCTCATCCTTAAGCTTTAACGCCTCAGTTATTCCTCTGCTTCACACATGTAATAATCACATTTGTAATTGTACCCTCAGAAGGAACCCAATCCATCTTCTTCATCTCATTCAACAAATCACATGCAACGATGAGGGGAGGGCCTGGATGAGCCAAGTACAACATATAAAGAAGAAAAGCCTAGCTTCATTTGGGCATATAGAAAATAGACGGAAAACAAAACCAGCCTTGAGGAGCATTACAAGGTTTGTGCTTTCATTAGGAGTAATTCCGGGATCTGTTAGGAACTTATTATCTAAAGTTGTTCGGCTTTGGTCCATGAATATCAATGATGAGCTTATTATTGACTCAATCACTGACTTGCGACTAATCTGGTATCCAAGTACTAACTTGTATAGTTAAATCAGAAATCAACGCAATGCATCATATATTCCAATACTTCCATTTTCCCGGTATAACGCCACCACGTGATTAGACTTACCAGTTAGGACCCTGGCAAATGACAAATTGGATGTCGATTCAGAAGTTACATATGTATCATTTAATGATAAATATAGCACGATAAAATCAAGCTTATCATTGACATGTGATCTAATAAAACCATAACAACATTTGTCATCTATACGCCCAAGACGTGAGTAAAATTTCCAATATTTAACATCAATACTATCCAAAGAATGGAATATGTGCAATCATAATTTGAATACTGATCACCAACATTCACGTTTACCTATCACAAATAAATAATGAAGAAAATGAAACTAAAAAGAAAATAAGCGGGGATGGGCTGACAAACTTACAAGAGCACAGGGATTATTTGGGTATTTGGTGAGAAGACTCGCGGAGTGCTTGAGGGCGTTCTTGAACTAGTGAGAATCGATGGCATCCCAAATGGGT
>NW_019241142.1:15432-26014 GCF_002742605.1 Olea europaea var. sylvestris | reverse complement strand
AAATTCATTCTTTTCCCCAAAATGGGACTCAAACAAGGGCTAAATTCCATAAATATTCAATAGAATACATAGGGTGTATATATATCAAGAAATACAAAACTGAGATAATTAGCATTTAAGAACTAAAAATCCCAAACATTTTTAATAAAAGAAAAAAATGTTGCTAACATTTTTTTAGATCAGGCAAACATGCTAATCTAGTTTACAGTTATTGTGCCAACCATACCAGCACCTTCATGAGGAGTACAGTAGAATCTGTAAGTTCCCTTCTCTGTCAGAGTCACTGCATAAGTCTCTTCAGCTGCATTCAGCAAGTCCTCCTCCGACATAGAGATTTTCGACGCATCAACTCCTGTCGGAATTGCATCCTCGTCGAAAACAACATTGTGGGGGAATCCAGCATTGTTCTTGAACACAATTTTCTCTCCGGCGGCCACAGAGATGTTATCAGGAATGAAAGCCAGTGTGCCATCACTACCACCAAGCAAGACCTCGACAGCCAGGGCATTGCTGGTTAGCACTGCAGTGGCAGCAGTCGCAACAACTGCTGCAATACCTATATCTTTCAATGAAGCCTTCACGGCCAGCTTGGGGGACGGGTGGAACCCTTGGTGGTGGCGCAACTTTGAGGTCGAGGAACCGGCGGCCTGAAGGCCGGTGAATGATGTGATGGCAACAGCAGAAGAAATAACAGATGCCATTCTTAAGCAGCGTTGAAAGTTGTAAATCTACTAGCTTTAAGCCTGTTTGTGAGCGGAGATAAAGAATGAAATAAGAAGGCGAATGGACTTTAATATGTGGTGATGAGGGCCGGGTGGGGATTGATTTTGTTGAGGTTGTAATATGTGGTGCATGTTTTTTTGGGATAGTGTATGGAGTGAAGAAATAGGGTTATCTGATTGGCATTAATCTGATTGGATTGGGTAGAAGCAATCTTCTGGTGTGGAAAATATTGGATGTTTCTGATTTGAGGTGGAAATTATAAATCACAAATTATTAGTGGCACAGGATAAGTTTTGTGTTTCCAAAAAATTGCGTGGATGGTTATAAACTTCCAATATAATCAAGAACCGGATGAGTCATATTTCAAAATGTGTTTGCTCCAGTTTCATAGAATGGTTGGCTCAATTCTTGTAGGAGGACTTGACCCGTCAGATTGATTATTACAAAGAAAAAAAATAAAAAATAAAAGAACCTCCTTTGCTTGTACGGATAGGTTTTTTTTTTGGATCGAGTTAGGGAAACATAATGATTGACATAGGAAATAATCGAACACACACACACACCCCTCAGGAGTTCAACATTATTTATTTCACGTGGGACCCACGCACTTTGTGAGGGTCAGGCATCCAGAGTGTCAAACATTTTCCGACAAAGTAACATTTTCCTTTTGTTTTTTATTTTTTTGCTGAGAATAGGATCGTTTAAACTTAGCAAGTACAATATGCCTATAAGATAAGCATGTTCCAGGCAAAAGCTGGGACATATAAAATTCGGTTGACACCTCTAGATTGACCTAAATAAAATAAAAGGATAAATTAATAATTAAACACCAAATTTAAGTATTTTTCTCCTATTGGAGAAATCATAATGCCTTCCCAGTGAAAATATCTAGATTGCCCCTTCCATAATGATTATGGTTTGGGCACATTAAACCCAATCATGCTATAGATACATAAATACAACAGGAATTTTTAATAGACAGAAATACAACAAGAATTTTTAACAGACAGCACATGACGTATAATCATTGAAAGATGGGGAAAAAATACAAAAAACAATCGAATTAGGTTTCACCACGTTTGCATCTGTATGAATTCGGTAAAAGAATTTCTTGTACTAGAGGATTTTCCCATTAAACCTCATGGTTTGGGATGACGAACGGATCCTTTCATCGATATTTTTCTTACTCAACATCCAAAGTATTGTGATCTGAAATGGGAATTAACTGTTGTGATTTGCGTAAACGGTCACACTTACTAAATCTATATTATTTGAAAATATAATTTTAAAAATATTAAAATGCATAATATATAATATATAATTAAGACTTATTTTTGAGATTTTTTTAATAATTTGATTAATAATAATTAAATATTAAAATCATGATTTTGCTTAAATTTCTCTTTATTAATCCTTGGCTTGTGCTCTTGCTTTTTGTTGCTTTTACTTTGGACCACCGTTTGGGAAGCCTTTCTCAAGTTAGATGTTGGTCTAGTTTTAGATCCATTACAAACTTTTGGGCCTTTCATGTATAATCGGGCCATACATTTTCTGCCCTAAACTAGTTGGTAATTTTGGGCCTTGACAATGTGGATGGTTGGAATCTTCAAAATAAAATAAAATGTTATTTTTAAATATCACCCGCTACTTAAATACACATTAAAAGATCAAGGTTACTTATTGCTTTTTAGTTGGCAATATTAAAAATATAAGTACCTTAAAAAATTTAGTTTACTAACAAAAATTCTGTCGATATATAACTTTAAATGGTAGTAACGGAATATTAGATCAAAAGTAAAATAATTTTTAAAGAAAAACTTAACTACGGTAATATTACAAAAAAGAAATAAAAAGATACGTTAACTTTTTCGGCTGTGTCAAATAAGGAAAATGTTGTTTATTTGACTAATAAAAAATAAAAATACAAAGAGAATAAATTTTTGTTGTCTATACTTATGACTTCTCGTTAACGATTTTTGATCAAAAACAGTTGGTAGCTGCCAACAAACTCATAGAAAAAAGCTCCAACTCCGTAGGTGACTAACTTGTATGGATGACACTATCAACATGCTCAGAGATGTCGATACCAATAGATCACAAATAGGGTCAATGAAAAGATGAAGAAACTAACTTAGGAGCACATTAAGGATGACAACAGTGCGAGGCAGAGACAGTGTACATTGACAACATGTTCTCGCCCATACATAATTCCCAAAGGAGTAAGACGGGAGATAGGATATTTTGCCATACCTATAGTACATGTTGTCCAAGTTGGAATATTCCAAACTCCATTTTGTAGAATAGTAAGTCTGAATTGCCACAAATCTCAAGTGAAAAAAACATGTCTCCAAATTATTAGTCATCAACAACCTGCATCCACTAAGATAACATGGGTACCTCCATCTCAACCACTGGCATAAAAAATGATAGAGAAAAAAGACTTTTTCGACAATAATATTATAAATAAAAAGTAAAAGATATATATCAGTATCAACACTTTTTTGGTAGAGCATGTCGCACCAGACTTACCTAATGCGGTTACCTAGTTAGCGTGGTGTGCAAGCTATTGTGTCAGTCCGAGAGTTTATCCAGTCGCATCTGAAAAGTAGTGGCTGAAAAAAAAAAAGATTATTCTTGTTTTTTTAACTTATAAAATATAGAAATAACAAATTTCATGAAGTTATAGACAATTTATTGTCAATGATTAGTGATTGAAAAAGTCAATGATTTTAGACAACATTAGACATTGTTGTCGATGATAATCGTTGATAGATGAACATCAATGGTCATTATTATTGATGATTTTATTCAAATCAACATATTTTCAGTTATGGCATGCGAGATTTAAAATATGAAACTGAATATTTATTAGGTTATACTCCCCTAAATTAGGTTAATTGCACATTTGTTGATTTGTGTACAATTGTAATTGAGAATGATTGATATAATTATTGTTGACGTTCCAAACTGAATTAATTAACTTTGATAAACTTAATTGAGAATTAGAACGAGGCACTTAGATGGAATAGGAAAGAGACAATTGTATTAACTTTTGCCTTGTGAATGAGAAAGTACAAAAGTCGGAAGTATCCAGGGGGGAGAGGGGTATATATATTAATTTTCTTTTCTTTTCCTTTTTGTAAAAACCGTTTTTTATGTTTAATTTTTTTTCGCATATTAGTCTGACATGAAATTTTTTAACCCAATTTTGAATTCAATCCTGGGCCCGTCCCTAAAAGTATTTTTAAGTCATGATCCTTGAAGGGAGTCGTTTGTCTCCATTTATAACTGCATTCGGAAAGGTTGGCTATCATAGTCACGTCGTCTGCAGCATTTGAATTGCCTCCCAACATTAGCCACAATGTTCTTCTAATTAGGTGCGCCAAATTATTCAGTTGAGAAGGTTTCTTATTGGACAATGAGGTCGGCCCCTTGCAGCTTATCATGATGTTTGGGATACTTGCAGTTATTTTCATCGTTGTTGATCTCTGGTTGGTTGGCTATGAAGTGCTTACATCAACTATGCCATGTGGTCCTAATGAGATTGGTCAAAGGAAGGGTGATGATGTCACCTTAGTCAAATTAATATTCATGATGTCCTTTAATTACATAGAGCTCATTGAGATGATGCGTAACTAGAATTGAGCTGTGACTAGGGACTACGTATAGCTATAACTGTAGGTTTTGATTGAGGACCTTAATTAGGGAGAAAATTTGTGGTTAATCCTTAATTAAGAATCCGATATTTACAGTTTGCACCCCCAAAGGTTGGGATTGTCAATAATTCCGGCCTTTGCTTGAAATACCATCATTTTGCTTTGCGAAGGACTTGGTGTACATTATGGACACCATAATCCATAATGCACACATGGCGCTCCCTTATTGGAGGGGTGTCGGAACTTAATGAGGAGGTTATTTTTTTAAGGGTTACAACTCTTGGTGTTTCGTGCCACCTGTAGACAATTGTTGGGATGAGGTGCCTCTTCACGTTCCACAACGATTTAAAAATGGTGCCTTTTCGAATTCTTCTCCTATAAAAGAGGCATAAACATGTTACGTTCGACACTCAACATTTCGAGCTATTAAATTACTTTCCAAATCTTTGCTTATAACATATTGTCTCAGGTATTTTCCATTTTTCAATTCCTTTTCCATTCTTCCTTTCCATATATAAGGCCCTGTTTGATTAACCATTTTTTTTCATGGAACTAAGAATTGATTTTCCAACTTCTACTTTTGCATTGTTCAATAGCATTTATTTTCTTGGCAAAATGTTTTCTTGCTCCTCCACTCACACGCCACTTTTCTTGGATTTTGTGGAATTCTTGGTGCTGGCGTAATTTTTTTTTTTTCGCAATGGAAACAAATTCTAAGAATTATTATAAAAAAAATATTTTTCTTTAATTGACAATTTTCATGTAAAACAAAGTCAAACGAACACCCAAAGATAAATGTTTTTCTTGAATTTTTTTTTTTTTGGGTTTTGGCAATGAAAATAAATTTCATTCCCAATATCAGTAAATTCTATCCCTTTAATTGACAATTTTTATATAAAACAAAGTCAAACAGACATCAAAAAACACTTTAATTTAAACATTTTTCATGTGAAAAATTATATAAATCAAACACAATAATGTACAATTCTCAAGAAAACAACTTTCCATTAATTCAATTTCTTAGAATTCGTTTTCTTTTCACCCAAATTCCACATTTACAATCAAACGGACCCTAAGTTCAAATGACTTTGCAGTTCATTCTTGGGATAATAGCCAGAAAGAGTAGATAAGTACATCCCATTTGCCTTCGTCTCAGTCTTTATCTACCGCCGAATCAATTTTTGAAATTCTTGAAGTGAGTACAATCCGTAGCCCCATCTCATTAGATATGGTTCACCCATCAACTTTCGTTCATTCTCTACCGATCCTCAATCCATTTAGGGTATTTAGCATAGTAGTAGGCGATGAAAGTGGTTTCTCTGACGAGACGTGGGAATGTCTGAAAATAAAGTCTAGGCCAATGAGGAGAAGTTGGAAAATGGAAATCAAAATACAACATCCCTGATTCGGTACAGGCATTCTTGCTTAGGGAAGATGACAGGGCTTGCAACCCCCAAAAACAATGTGTCGCCTTGAATCCTGCGATCGTTCAAGCTAGGCTGTGACTTCATTTTCCTCGCTTGATAAGGAAGTTTTTATCTTCTTGTGGACTCACTCCAACTCAGCTCTGTCCAAATGGTTGGAAGACCATGTATGGCTGCTTGCTATTGTGGTATAGATTGGACTTTCTAGAGCTTACTGTTGAGCAATTCAATTTCCTTTGTATTTTTTAGGAAGACAGTAAAGCCTCTGGTTGGTACTAGTGTTGGGTACTCCTTCCTCTATTAAGAATTGGAAGGATGGCTTCTTCTATGTGAGGGAAGATTAGCAGTTAAAGCCAAATAAGGCGAACAGGGATGATGTGATTCAGCGGTTCCAATTTGAAATTACAAAATCCGTAATTATATTAGTACTTTATTTTACTTAGCTGTCGACCTGAATTTGTTTGTCAATATATTGAATTCGTCCTTCTTCTTTTTCTTTTTTTTTTAATACTTTTCAGTTATTTGCCATTGCACTACTTTTCCAGGAACTAGCAAGATTAGTTGCTAGGGAATTTGATCAGCAAAGTGGCATTGATTTTCATGAAAGTTCTAGTCTTACAATTAAACTTGCTTCGTTAGATTATTGCTCTAGCAGTCTCTTTTAACTGACCAATTTGACAATTGTATGTCTTGATCCTTTCTTGCATGTTATTCTTGAAGAGGAGGCTTAAATGGTATAACTAAAAGGATTTGTTGATCGAAATTGTCCAGATTATGTCTACATATTGCACAAATCTCTTTATAATCTCGAACATGCACCACGTTAGTGGCTTTTACGTCTCAATCTTTAGCTATTGAAGTTGGTTTTCGGGCATCATCTATCAATTATTCTCTTTTTATGTTTCATTCTTCCACTCTTAACAGTTTTTATATTTATACAAGTTGATGATATCATAATAATTGGATGTAATGGGCATGAAATATTTCCTATCATTTTAAGACGGACAAAATATATCTCTGATTTGCTTCATCGTGCAAAGAAAGGCATATTTTCGACTAGCTTTTTGACCAAAAAATTTATTTTCTTTTCAAAACTACATTTAGAAAATGAAAATAATTTTTTTTTATTTGCGAAATTCAAGAAAATTATAAACAATCATCTTTTTATTGTTCCAAGATGCAAAAAACGTTTCTAACAAGCACAAAGTAGACTTTGAACCACTGTTGAAAATTTATTTAACATACATAGTACAATTTAAACAATATTTCAGTTCCACTAAGGATCTTTGTATTTAGAAAGTAACCATGTTAGTAATTATACCTTTGTTGAATTTTGCGAACTCCTTTACTTATCTTGAACACAATCGATCAAAATTTGAAATTCACATTTGTCTAATTGTCCAGTCTCCAATGAAAATTCATACAGGAAACAAAAATGAGAGAATTATGGTTTCTCTTTTCTCATGCTATCAAGATTATGAATTGCATGTTATGATTTTTTAAACTCTAACAGTTTATTAATAAAAGTACAAGTAGGGATGGCAATGGGCCGAGCCAAGTCGACTCGGTCCTTTAACCCACGAGCTCTTGATTTTTTTATTTTATTTTTTTTTTGGTAAATTTGCACATTTTTGGACTTCTTATTTTTTCTTTTTTTTTTTTTTTTTTTTTTTTTTTTTTTTTTTTTTTTGAAATTTGTCATTTTTTTGGTTTTTTTTTTTTTTTTTTTTTTTTTTTTTTTTTTTTTTTTTTGTAAATTTTCATATTTTTTGACGAGCCCACGAGCCCTTGTGGGCCTCGTGAGATTGAGCCCCTGCTTGGCTCGAGCTCGAGCTCGTCATTTGATGAGCCCGAGCCGGGTTTTAACGAGCCGCTCGACCCGTTTGACATCCCTAAGTACAAGTGGGTGTAAATATTTTATTTAATTCGGTCTAATGTTCAATTAATCAAAATAATAAAACTTGATCGATTAATTAATCTAGTCAATTAATTTGCCTGTTAGTAAGTACAATTAATTAATTAGTAATATCATTCTTCTCATTCTTTTTTGTGCATGACCCATTATGCTCCCATTCACGATGCTTAATGACATGAATTATTATTTTGATATAATCAAAATAAAATAAATTAAAATACCCTTTAATTTATCATTAATTGACCTAGTTTAATTAATTCACATTCGTCATTTCAAATTGATACTGGCAACGTGTCGGGACAATACATGTAACGAAAAATGTCATGGAGTATAACAAAACTAACCCTGTTCATTTATTGTAAAATTATAATTCCAGTCAATATGATTTGATCAATTATGAGATATGAAATGTATCAATCTTGATTATTGATCACATCTTTCATCCTACTATTAAGTCAATGTAAGCCGAAAACTCTTTTTGACTTATGAGAATACATTGTTCAAAGATTTCTTTATCAACTTAACTGAATGAATTATAGATCATAATCTCTCATTATTTAAGAGTGATAAATCCTCTATTAATTATTTACAACCTTCGTATAATTTTTTTATATACCCGAATCGTGTCGTATTAGCGACTCTTGACAGAACAACATTTAATATTACCGAAGTATGACTATCTTCATATAAGGCACTATGATGACCCCAGTCAAAGGACTAAATCTATTATCGAACGTTATGGATTAGCCTCTAACACTCAGATGGTTATCCATGTAGAATTACTTCAGCAGATCTCCAATATTTTGTTCTCTTAGCAAAAATATTCATGTATTCATTTAAGTGTCACCATATTTTAACTTATGAGATCAGTTACTTACTTTTCAAGTAAGAAATGTCACAAATGATGATCTATCCATAATAACAATATTCGTATCTCATTATTACTTACGACCACGGATAATTAAAGATTCAATCATATATAATTGATATCTCACTTATGACTAACAAGTTATCAAAATTTGAATCTATGGACTCTATTATTTAATTAAATAATATATTTGCCATAAAGAAATATATCAATTATATATTAAAAGTGTTTATGTCCAAAATCGATTGGAACTAGGGCACAACACATACAATATTTCCTCAAACAGGTGGTAAATAAGATCTCAGAGTGAACTAAATTTGAGCTAGGAATATCATCGAGCACCTAGAGTGTGATGCACTAATTTTCTTTTTCTTTCAAGGAGTTGTTTCTAGCTTAACCAGAATATAGACAACCATCCCAAAAATTCAAGAAAAACTATAACTTTTTATTCGTACCTGTAGTTGAAAGTTCGAGATTGAAACACAAAATGGTATAGTGCCACTCTTTGGCTGTTGTCACATTTGAATGCTATGAGGATAGCTAAGGATGTTATAGCCTCGACAACTTCCATCAGAGGCTAAAGGAGAATGTTGCCGCTGTTTCTCTTATCCATCAAGAATGCCTAAGAATCTAGAGAGCGAAGCCGTTAACCTACAATCATAAAGGTTGCATATTAAAGAGTCATGTTGTTTCGAAATGGATGTGACTGTTCAAATATGTGTATAATGAAAAGTCATGACCTTTTGCTATGATGCAATCTACAAAACTAAATATGAAATGGTACGAATCTAATGGTTAAAATTAATTTGTGCCAAAAGATGCGACCTTTTGAAGTGGCAAAAATCTATAAATAGGATTCTCTTCATTCCATTTTCTTCACTCCATATAATTGATTTCTAATTCTTTCATTTGCCAAATTATGTCAGAATAATTTTCAAATTATTTTTGAGTTTCATATTCAATATTTAGTATTCGATAACTTTCATTCAAAAACAGTATATCAATCGTTGGATCGTCCGATAAAATTATTATAGTACTATATTTATTTTGGAAGAAATGATAAACCTTGAGATGCAATGTCTATTTTTTATTATGTTAACACCAGTATAGGAGGCAAAATCTGTCTTGAGGAGAATTTTTTTTTCATATACCTCGCTTTAATTCATCTCCTTCTAATTTCTACATTTCAGTAAGTGGAAATTTGTACGTGTATTTTGATTTCAGTAAATCAAAATACTCTTCAATATTTTGCAAATATAAGTCACGATTTTATCTTCTTTGTGGGCACGTATTTTTATTAATATAATAATTTATGCACCAATTGCATGTGTATCTTTATTTTAATCCTAATTCAACAATATTAATGGCAAAAGTCAAATTGCATATAAATTGATGTTTTAATCCATATTTTGTGCATAGTTTATTAAAGGCAGAAAAATAAGATATGCATTTTTTCAATTCAAATTTTAATTGCACAAGTTATTCTATAATAATTATTTGCTTGAAAAATTAATTCTTGTCTAAATGGTAAGTGAACCAATTTGAAAGAGTAAACTTTAATATGTACAAGCATGTAATCTCATATAAAAGTTATATATTATTGCACCATAAATAAGAAAATTGGACTCTTGGAATAAATGATCGATATGAAACTCAAAAAACTTACTACTTTATACGGGAAAAACGAACTTCGTAAGTCAGATAAGTTTTCCTTCTTATTTTGTATTATCAATTAATGCTTCTGTCCTGGTTCCTAACGATGTGTAGTTCTAGATTAGACCTATAATAATTTAATGCTTACTTGCAGAATAAATTCCTGTTGAGGAATTGTGGGGATTAGAATTATTTTGATGGAAATAGCGATTTATCACTTGAATAAATTTGTTCAGAACAACTGAGAATTGAAAAAATTCAATTTTTATTATTATTTTTATAA
This sequence comes from Olea europaea var. sylvestris, assembly GCF_002742605.1. NCBI lineage: Eukaryota > Viridiplantae > Streptophyta > Magnoliopsida > Lamiales > Oleaceae > Olea > Olea europaea. Next base: position 15,492 of record NW_019241142.1, on the reverse strand, counting down.
GTTGAGAGAAAGAATTGGTACTTGAAAGGAAGAGAAAAGTTATTGATGGGTTTAAAAATC
>NW_019241142.1:9403-10957 GCF_002742605.1 Olea europaea var. sylvestris | reverse complement strand
CTGCACCATCCACCATGTCTGGGATGCGTCGTAACCTCGGAGGAGAGGCTCGGGACCCACCACTGGGCCACCTCGCTTGGACTCCGAGGCTCTAGCACATGCCTCCCTTTCGGCCTTGCTGAACGCCAAGGGGAGAAGCCTCAACATGGCTGCACCATCCACCATGTCTGGGATGCGTCGTAACCTCGGAGGAGAGGCTCGGGACCCACCACTGGGCCACCTCGCTTGGACTCCGAGGCTCTAGCACATGCCTCCCTTTCGGTCTTGCTGAACGCCAAGGGGAGAAGCCTCAAGTTTCCTTAAGTTATGTTCATTTTCTTAAGTCCGATGCTCCAACAGTTTCCTTAAGTTATGTTCATTTTCTTAAGTCCGATGCTCCAACAGTTTCCTTAAGTTATGTTCATTTTCTTAAGTCCGATGCTCCAACAGTTTCCTTAAGTTATGTTCATTTTCTTAAGTCCGAGGCTCCAACAAGTTTCCTTAAGTTATGTTCATTTTCTTAAGTCCGAGGCTCCAACAGACCTCCTTAAGTTATGTTTATTTTCTTAAGTCCGAGGCTCCAACAGATCTCCTTAAGTTATGTTCATTTTCTTAAGTCCGATGCTCCAACAGTTTCCTTAAGTTATGTTCATTTTCTTAAGTCCGAGGCTCCAACAGATCTTAAGTTGTGTGCATTTTCTGCTTAAGTCCGAGGCCCATACAGTTATTTAGTTCGTGCGCTTATCAACTCCCAGTTCGATTGTTTAAACGAGGCAAAACTTGGATAAAGAACAATCACGAATGAAGAAAAACATTATATTAATATTTAAAAAGGATTACAACGGAGGGCCTCTGGCCATTACACAAAGTACTGAAAAGGAAAACCTAATCTAAACCTGGCTGGATGAAGGCGGTGCCTCAGCACATGGGGGTTCGGCAACCTGGGCATCAGTGGTTGCATCCCCTGCCTCAGCATCTGGGGCTTCGGCATCAGCTGACTCTTCCCCCTGCACCTCCTCAGCTGGGGTCTGAGGAACCTCATCCACAAATTCAGACCTAAGTTGTGCCAGGTCCAAGTTTGGATAAAGCTCCTCTGCCCTCTCCAGCACTTCGGCATAGGCGAAGTTCCTCCAGTACGCGCTAAAGCTTTTATACTCCTCTGTAGTGTGGAAATTGGCGATGTATGCCCTCACCGCCTCTTCCGCTGCATTCCGGGCCTCTTCTCTGGCAACCGAGGCGTCTTTCATATACCACTTCGCCTGGCCTTCGAGAAACTGATTGGCATCACGAGCGCCGGCCAAGGCGAGATTCGCCTGTTCCAGAGCCTCGGCAGTCACCCTTTGGTGCTCATTGGAGACCTCCACCTTCTTCGTCAGAGAGGCCACCTCGCACTGAGACTCATATACTTCCCTCTTTAGGGCCTCAATTTGGGTCAGGGCGGACTCGAGCTTCGCCGCTTCTTCAGCCCTCTGTGCTTTGATTTCTTCGGCCTCGGCCTTAGCAGCTTTGACCTCCTCAACGAGCGAAGCAGCTTTCCCCTCCGAGGCGTGAGTCCTTGTTTGGAATTCACTTAAT
>NW_019241142.1:6694-9385 GCF_002742605.1 Olea europaea var. sylvestris | reverse complement strand
ACCTCTCCGTCCAGAACTTGTAAAAGCTCTCGGTGGCACCTCGGATTTCCTCAGGGAGAGCCTCCACCAGAGCTGGGGCCAGCTCATCCTCCCTCCCAGTTAGGAAGTTTGGAGACTTCCCCTTCTTCCTAACAGGCTTCTCCTTCGCCGCCTCCTCTTCGGCTGCCTCAGCAGCTCGCCTGGCAGCCTCTTCCCTGGCCTCTTCAGCCTCCACCTCCCTTACCATCTCTATTTTGATGGCCACCTCCCTTACCATCTCCATTTTGATGGCCTTAGAGGCTGTAGCGAGAAGCTTCGGCTCTCCAGTTTGTTCTGCCCTATGGGATACTGAAGTCCCAAACTTGCCAGCTGAGCTGGAGATGTGCACCAGCTTCCTCTTCTTAGTCTCTTCAGAGACTTTCTCCTTGCCCCGAGGCTCCTTGGGCTTCTCTGGCCTCTGAGTAGATGCCTCTTCCGAGGCCCTGGGAGTGCAGTCCTTGGACAGGCGCTCAACCCTGCCTCGGACCTCCTTTGCCCCACTAGACCCGGGTTTCAGAGGCCTCGCCTTCGCAGTAGAAGTGGCCTTCAAGATGGAGGCCATATCCGGAGCCGGGTATTCCCTCTTCTTGAATTTGTCTACAACACATGTCAGATTAGCATCAGCACCAGAAACATTAAAATTAAACATCAAGTGTTGGAGCCTCATACCTCTGGACGCCATAAGCCCGAAGTCCAAGAAGTATCTGCTTCTATCAATCAGGTGATCGAAGTGCCGAAGCTTCAGAGGTCTCTTGTAAATGTCCTCTATCACCTCGAATTCCTCTCTGCTGAGCTCAAACCTCGTACTACTATCTGCAAAGACGAACCTTCAACAGTTAGACGAGTGAATACTCTGATTTCAAAACACAAACAAAGATGGGGAGACTCACGAGCTTCGTAGTACTGGGTCGGCACTGTGCATGACAGGGCTTTGTCACCCTCCACTGCCTGCCATTTACCTCGCACCCAGAACCAGGACTCCTTCCACCCCTTGATAGAGGAAGGAAGTCCCACCACAAAGGGTGCGTGAGCCCCCCAAGGCGTGAGGTAGTACCACCCCCTTAACTCCTTCCCAATTACCCGGGGCTGGAACAAGGTCATAAAGACATGAAGGGGCATGTCCTCCCCAAGGGAAACTTCGTTCCACAGGAAGTAAGAGCCGACAAGCTGGCTCCACCCATTCGGCAGAACCTGGGTCGGCAACAGCATAAATTTCCTAAGCACCGCCCTAAAGAAGGGGTGCAAAGGAAGACGCATACCTGCTTTGAACAGGTATTCACTCATGGCCATGCAGTCGGGCCTCGGATAGCATGCCCGCTCGTCCGGCTCGGGGACTAACATCTCTATATTATGAGGCACACTGTACCTCTCCCTAAGCTCCCCCAACCTCTTCCCCGTCATGTTTGAGGGCACTTTAGAAGCCCCCCACTCCTGGGTATAATCCACGTCCTCCTCGGACATGGCATACCTATCCACCTCGGACGTCCCCCCATGACCTACCCCGTGGTCTAAAAACGCTACAGTGACAAGTTCCCTACCCGAAGTGGACTCCATCGTTTGAGGACAAAGAATAGCCATGGTTTTTTATGCAAACAATACCTAAAAGAGTTCAACACAAACGGAGACCGGTCGGAATCTAATCGCAGACAACCTCAACGCCGGAAAATGGGAGATTTGAGAGAGTTTGAGAATGCAAAGTGCTTAAAATTTCTGGAAAGTACAATTCTCTCGCCTTTTATAAAGATCCAAGGCAAACCCCACCCGTCAGATCAAATCTCAGTCAATCCAAGCCCTCCGTTTCAGATCCAATCCGAGGCGTTGAATTCAAACAGTTTTTGAAATCCTCTCCAGCGCGTCTGCTTCTCGAAACGCCGGCTGCCCTCATAATTGCATCTTTAATTCGTCGGCGCCAGCTCATTGGAAGTCGTAACGGTTCAGCTACCTTTCATCGAAAACAAGCACAAAACATCAAATCATTGGCACAGAGACCAAAGCATAATCATTACATTGGGCCTCGGCTCCTCATATGCCATTCAGCATTTAGGCCTCGTAGGTTCGGTTTCACACCACCTCGGCCCCTCATACGCCATTCAGCATTTAGGCCTCGCAAGATCGGTTTCACACCACCTCGGCCCCTCAAACGCCATTCAGCATAAAGGCCTCGCAGGTTCGGTTTCACACCACCTCGGCCCCTCATACGCCATTCAGCATAAAGGCCTCGCAGGTTCGGTTTCACACCACCTCGGCCCCTCATACGCCATTCAGCATAAAGGCCTCGCAGGTTCGGTTTCACACCACCTCGGCCCCTCATACGCCATTCAGCATTTAGGCCTCGCAGGATCGGTTTCACACCACCTCGGCCCCTCAAACGCCATTCAGCATAAAGGCCTCGCAGGTTCGGTTTCACACCACCTCGGCCCCTCATACGCCATTCAGCATTTAATCCTCGCAGGTTCGGTCCCCCCACCACCTCGGTTCTTCAGCATAACCCTACACCAAAACTTCTCCAAACTCCAATCATGATATAAATATCTATACTTGAACTTGGTGGACTATTATTTGGGGTTCAAAAAAAATTTTTTTTTTCTCTAAAGTCCACGCATTACATTAATGATTATACTTGGACTTGGGGGACTATTGTTGCGTGTTGTCATCCCTGTAACCCACCTGGGC
>NW_019241142.1:0-5446 GCF_002742605.1 Olea europaea var. sylvestris | reverse complement strand
GCTATAGGGAGTCTGATGTATGCTCAGGTTTGTACGCGTCCGGATATAGCGTACATCGTTGGGATGCTAGGGAGATATTTAAGCAACCCGGGAATGGATCATTGGAAAGCAGCCAAACAGGTCATGCGGTATTTACAGAGAACAAAAGACTACATTCTCACATACAGGAGATCGGATCAATTGGAGATCATTGGTTATTTTGATTTTGATTTTGCGGGATGCCAAGATAGTAGGAGATCCACTTTAGGCTATATTTACGTGCTTGCTAGATGTACTATTTCCTGAAAGAGTGCTAAGCAGACACTCATAGTTACTTCTACCATGGCAACGGAGTTTATAGCGTGTTATAACAACAGGAGCTCGACAAAGTCAAAACACATAGAGATCAAGTTCCTTGCTGTTAAAGAAAGAGTTCAGAGTGGACAGGTGTCAATAGAGCATATTGGGACAAACTCCATGGTTGCGGATCCGCTTACTAAGGGATTGATACCCAAGGTCTTTCATGAGCACACTGCTCATATGGGTGTAATGTCTCTTGAGGATATCTAGTTTCAGTGGGAATTTGTATTTTTGCTTTTCATATTGGACACATGTACTGTTATTTTGGATACGGTTTAAAGTTAAAGTTATTTTCAGATATAAAGTTATTTGGTTAATTATCTCTGAACTTGTGTAAAATGATCTCACTAAGGTATTAAGGTGAACCAGTTGGAAATAGGCATGTTACAGATCACATTACATGTAATTTTCATGCTACACATCCATACTTGATCCATATCATTCGGTTATATTGATAAACGTGACCATTGATGGGTTTAGCTATGTGAAAGTAGCGAAAGCCGCTTTGATCCTATGTTGATATGATTGATGGATGGGATTGTTTAGGGATACATTCGGTAATGATAGCAAAATTCTGAGTACTCATAAGGTTATTTTAATGCACAATTATAAGGTAACACATATAGCCCAAGTGGGAGATTGTAAGGATTTTTAATTAAAGATGGGCTTGTATGTGTGAATAATTGTGTGTTAAATTATAGGCTATCGAATTCGGTTGAGCCCGTTTAAAGTGATCTAATAAGGTTTCAATTTTGGGCTTTAGTATATCCAATTAAAGTATGGGTTTATATATGTGTAGAGACCGGGCCCAAGTCCTAATTCTATGATGGGCCGAATTAGGTCAAAGAGCATCCTCATATAAATAGGTTATGGTCCCCAGATCACACGCAACGAAACGAATTATTCATTCTCTACTGCATCCCATCACAGAGAGGAAAAGGAGACTGCGTGTAGATTTGGAAGATCATACCGCGAAATTCATATTGCATTAACCATGTCAGATTCAGGTATGCTTCCGCTTTAATTCTTATATTTCTCGATGATTTAACATGAAAGATCCAAATAAAATCCAGTCTGTCCTGGTTCCTAACGATGTGTAGTTCTAGATTAGACCTATAATAATTTAATGCTTACTTGCAGAATAAATTCCTGTTGAGGAATTGTGGGGATTAGAATTATTGTGATGGAAATAGCGATTTATCACTTGAATAAATTTGTTCAGAACAACTGAGAATTGAAAAAATTCAATTTTTATTATTATTTTTATAAGTTGAGAGAAGGAATTGGTACTTGAAAGGAAGAGAAAAGTTATTGATGGGTTTAAAAATCCTAAGTTTGAGTGGATGCCAATAATTATGAAAGTGTGTGTAATTTCATTATGTGTTTCAACAAAACAGATAATTTGAAAAACTATCTGATTTTCGAAAAGAACAACACTGACTTTGAGAAAAGAAGTCGGATTTATATTTGCATTAAACAAGATAATGATTCATATGATTATTTTGAATGGATGTCAACGTTCAAACTTCAAATCAAGGTGAATGATTCATGATTCACTTGCTTGTCTATTTATATATGGTTGCACTCGGATGCAAGTTTTGTAAACCAATAGGAAAACCTCAATTAGCCAGTGCGGCTCAAGTGCTAATATGTAGACGGCACGTTGAAAAGTTTCTTGTTTTGCCCGTGTTGTCTTTTTCCCAACGTCTCGTTTTGCAACCCAACTAATGTGACGCAATTCACAAATTGAATCTGAGTCAATGTGTTGACCATAATATCTCCAAATTAAAGTTGGGTCAGTGGCAGTGCTAAATGGGGCTGCAACATCCTTAAATGTGGAAGTTCATATACTTTTGCAAGACATTGACATTCCTTGTCATTTATATATTGATCAGAGGTGGGATAAAATTATTTATCCCGGTAGATAGACATAAATACCAATTTGATCAAACTTGAAAAGAGTGGATGAATATTAATTTGCTAAGTTCTACCAAGAATTGTGGGGGTAGAATAGTTAATTGTGTAACACTCTCAACTAAAATTTGAACGCACCCTTCTTCTTTTTTGTTTTGGCCCTCTTCTATTGGACTTGGAATCTTCAATAACACACGTTGATTCCAAACCCAATTGTAGAGAACGAAATTGTAATGACAGTATTGAAGTAAACAAGATCACACAATGAAACAAAATTTAAATTGTAAAGAGGAATAAAAGGATTAACGCTGAGGAACGATGCTTATTGAATCAATACTATGGAGAATACAAAGAAATCTAGCAATTGACTTTTATCTGTTACATCTCTACAAACTGACCAGAGGAACCTTGTATTTATAGGCCAACCTTAAAAGATTCCTAAAAGGCAAAAAAATAAAAAATAAAAAAAAAATATTACAATGAGGAGAGATACAATTAGATTCCCTTTCCAAGTAAAAGTCTAACCCACGTCTTCAAAAGACTCCTAACCAATTTCTAGGATCCCACTTGATCAAATTCTAAATCAACAATAATTCTAACACATTTGAGTCACCAAACCTAACATCTTCAATAGCAAAGTATGTCCAAGGATCTTGATGCTCTCCACAAGATTCATACTTAGGATCTGGTTGATCTTCCTCCAGAAAAGACTATAGTTGGGAATAAATACGTGTATAAGAGGAAAACTAACTCTGATGGTTCCGAATTGAAGCAAAAATTTCTTCTTGTGATCAAGGGTTTTACTTAGGAGTAGACATTTACCCTCGTTGCTAGCATTATATTTGTTTGCACCCTTCTGGCTAAGGCTTTTTCATGGTAATAGCCTTTGTTTTAGTGGGATGTGAAAAATGCTTTTTACATCATGATTGCTCTGAGAAGGTCTATATGCAACCTCCTCTAGGGTATCATCATCCTCCTGGTAAGGTCTGTCATCTTCTATAAGCGTTGTATGGACTTAAGCAGGCTTCTCGTGCTTGGTTTGACAAATTCAGGTCCACTATCTCATAGCTTGGATTTGCTTCTAGTCACTATGATTCTGCTTTTTTTACTCGATGTACTAATGCTAATATTACCATTTTGTTACTTTATACCGATGACATAATTATTATTGGTGATTATACTTCTGGCATTGTTGAGCTTAAGAAATTCTTGAGTCAGCTCTTTGAGTTGAAGAATCTTTGCTTCCATAGTTACTTTCTCGAGCTTAAGGTGTCTTCCATCCCTGATGGCTATTACTTGTCCCAAGCTAAGTATGCATCAGATCTTTCTCTTGCTGACCTTACTGATTGTAAGATGGGTGATAGCACTCTTAAGAGCAACGTCAAACTCCTTAGTACTGATGGGGAGGTTCTTTTAGATGCTAATATTTATCGTCAGTAGGTTGGTTGTCTCCTCATTGTCACTCAGCTGGAGTATATGTCAACTCGACTTTCTATTCACTATATCACTGTTTTCACTATATGAAAGGAACTTTGTTCCACGGGCTTCATTTTTCATCACATTCATCATTGCATCTACAAGCTTACTCTAATGTTGATTGGGCATTTGACTCTATTGATCGATGATCTACCACTAATTTTTTTTACTGGGTGATTTTTATCTCCTGATGAAGTAAGAAACAGATTGTTGTTGCTCAATCCAGCACTCAGGCTTGTTGATACTAACTCCGAGCTTCTTTGGCTTCATTGGCTGTGACATGATTCGGGTGCTTCTCAGCAACCCAACACTCCTCTTTATTGTGAAATCACAGTGCTATTTAGATTGTTCATAATGTCTTTCATGACCGCACAAAATATATTGAGAATTGCATATCCTTTTATTTGTGTACAATTGTAATTGAGAATGATAAAATTATCATTACAATCTTACCTTGTATTTCATTTTCACACGGATTAAAAAAAAGTAATTAATATAATTGGAAATTTTTTTTAATTTTCTTCTAATATACTACTATATTAATTAATGATTTAAATAGGAGTAGTTCATATTTGTTGATAACAATGTACATTAAATGGGGGTACATTAGAAAAATAAGAAATCTATCATACTCTTAATAAAGAAAATGACATCTAATTTGGGATAGACGAAAAAATAAAAAAACTTATCTTTATAGGATGAGTAGAGTATTTGTGTTTGAACATGTAGTTTTTATACAATTTAGTTGTATTAGTGACCATTGATGCCTTTAGGGTTTCATAACATTTAAAAAGTATCAATTTGATGATAAAACAAAATTTTAATAACATTTTCACATCAAAATAAGGAAGTTTAATAGTCAAAAGTATACTCTGACGAACAAGTACGTATCTGTAATGACAAAATTGTATATTGGCTATCACAAAATTAATTGTCAATTATATTTCTTTGACGTCAATTTTATTAAAATATTTAGTTGTTGATGTGATTTTAACGACAAAATTTTTAGATACCTAAATATATCTATCACCACATTTTGGTCATATAAATGTAAATTAACAATTTTTTGAAGAATACCAATAACCAAATTTTCTTCTGCTAAATGGCAATATTTAACAACAAACGCGCTTTTTGTAGTCAAATACATTTACAAACCAACCTTTTTATGACTATGTGATGAAAAATTCCTTTTTGTCATTAATTATATTCAACGACAGAAATTGACATTTTAAATTGAAAATTGTAGTGTGTCAATGAGCAAATATAAAGAACCTATTTGTTTAAACTTTTTGAAATTATAAGTTGATGAATTTTACGACAGTTAAAAAGAGAATAAAATTTTATATTAAATCAAATATATTATTAAAAATTTTCACAAACTTATATTTTTTTTATAAATTATCTCGTATGGGGGAGCTTAAGTGACCATGGAAAAACAAATAATGAGAATTTGTGGGAAAATAACATGATATTGTAGACCACCACATAAATAACTATAAATGAAAGGACAATTGATCCCTTTTGTCCCAATTTTAAAAATGCATTGCCGCATAATTGAGACACGTACAACAATGTTGTTCTGGTTGGTATTCTAAGGTTGAATTTTGATAAACTAACATGCCTACTTATCTTATTCTAATTGATTGCCAGATTTTAGGATTCAATTTTTTTTTCCTTCTCCCTCCCCATGATTTTACTTTTAAGTAGAATTCTAAAA
>NW_019241141.1:0-1720 GCF_002742605.1 Olea europaea var. sylvestris | reverse complement strand
TTTTGATAAAATAATATCCTTTTTTTTTTTTTTTTTTTAAATCATGCCATCTCAGATATATGAACTTGGGCCTAACTCCATTTTTGTAAGGACACCACTGGCACTCCCTTAATAAGAATTCTTAAAACAGTGATTCATTTCCCTCTTCTATGCGTCTCCTAGCCTTTTTACTGGCCCTTTACGCTTTGAGAGGTCACTCAGGGCTTACTTTAAAAACAGTTTAAACTTTTAACTTGGAGTTAAGACATGCTATTATCATATACTCAGCGTGAAACATAAAACTCTTTACAAAAATCATAAAACTTTTACAAAATGAAAAATTTATGAACAGAAATTGTTCTTACAAGATCTGGAACTAATATTAACTATTAGCACCATATCTTAGAACTATAAAGCATACCTACCGGAATGATCCATCGGTAGTTTTTAAAACAACATATTTTTGTGGGATATTATTCTATCTAAGAATAAGAACAATTAAGAATTTCCCTTTCGGGAGAGAAAGAAGATTAGAACATATTTCAGAGAAATAAAAACTTGTATTGTATATATTTTCTTGTGTTTTGTTCTGTTACTAACAGATTATTTATTTTTTCAATTTCTACAAAATCTAAACATATTTCTTCTTCTTCCTTAAAGCTTTCATAATATTCTTCTAAAAAATTTAAATTTTCTAATTCTTCTTTTTCTATTAATTGGCATTCTCTTTCTCTACTGCACTCACATTCTTTTTCTTTTTCTATTATCCCACCACGCTTCTCAGAATACTCTGATGAAATAATCTTAGTATGAGTAGGTGCACAAAGTGTAAATTTTTGTAATTGCAAATAATCTTTACTAATTATTATGCTACCATTATCTTTTAACAAAAAACTTAATCCTAAAATTAAGTCTGTATTTAAAGATAATTCTCTTACCCATACTGAGTCTTTAGGTAAACTATATTCTGTGCTTCTTCCACAATTAGTCTCAAAACTAATTCTTGCTGGTTTAAGGATATCTTGGTAACTATAAAAATTCCCATCCATTTATATATATATATATATAGACAATTTGTATCAAAAAAGGGAACTCGAAAACTTTATTAGGTATGTGTTTAAGCCATATTATTTTCAAAGAATGTATTTTGAAATAATAAATTGATGGAAAATGTTTGGTTAAAAAATGAGAAAAAATTTTGGATTTACAAATAATATTACTTTATTAAAAATGTGTGACTGAAATAATATCAAAATCACTATTTTAGAATGTATTTTGTGGAAAGAATGCGAACCAAACGAGGCCTGAAGGCCTAGATTACTCTACAGTCTTGATATTCTGGTTGTGCGATGTATAGAGAGTGCAGAGGTCTGGAAAAGCCCATAGCGTGAAGGTAAAAAAGAATCAAGGAAATGGCGAAATCCCCAGAAACCGACCACCCTGTCAAGGTTTTTGGATGGGGTTCGAGAGACCCATCTGGGGTCTTCCATCCTATCAAATTCTCCAGAAGGTATACATCTCGGTATTTGTTTTTTTTTTAATTCTTTTGTGAATTGAATTTAGGTTGCTTTGATTTGATTTACATTGTACTTGGTGTGCAGGGTGACCTGAGAGCATGATGTTCAGTTTAAAGTGTTGTATTATGGGGTCTGTCATATGGATCTTCATATGGCCAAGAATGATTGGGGCTTCACTCAGTATCCACTTATTCCCAGGTAATATCTCTCACGCACAGCTATTG
>NW_019241140.1:0-1720 GCF_002742605.1 Olea europaea var. sylvestris | reverse complement strand
ATTTGACAGGTTGATCAGAAACAAAAATCGCACCGGGGGCAACTTCGGCATTTTTCTCGACAGTGTCGGAATTGGCTGAAATTCGGCAGTTTGATCGGAAATAAAAATCGCGTCGGCGACAATTACGTCATTTTTCTTGACGGTGTCGGAATGGGCTCAAATTTGACCGGTTTATCGGGGACAAAAATCGCGCCGGGTGTAATTTCGTCATTTTTCGTGCCTGTGTCGGAATTGGCTGAAATTTAACTTGTTGATCGGAAACAAAAAGTGCGACGGGGGCAATTTCGTCATTTTTCTCGACAGTGTCGGAATTGGCTGAAATTTGGCAGTTTGATCTGAAATAAAAATCGCGCCGGGGGCAATTTCGTCATTTTTCTCGACTGTGTCGGAATGGGCTCAAATTTGACAGGTTGATCGAAAATAAAAATCGCACCGTGGGCAACTTCGGCATTTTTCTCGACTGTGTCGGAATTGGCTGAAATTTGGCAGTTTGATCGGAAATAAAAATCGCGCCGTTGGCAATTTCGTCATTTTTCTCGACTGTGTCGGAATGAGCTCAAATTTGACAAGTTTATCGGGAACAAAAATCGCGCCGAGTGTAATTTCGTCATTTTTCTCGATTGTGTCGGAATTGGCTAAAATTTGACTTGTTGATCGGAAACAAAAATAGCGACGGGGGCAATTTCGTCATTTTTCTCGACTGCGTCTGAATTGGCTGAAATTTGGCGGTTTGATCTGAAATAAAAATCGCCCCGGGGGCAATTTTGTCATTTTTCTCGACTGTGTCGGAATGGGCTCAAATTTGACAGGTTTATCGGAAAGAAAAATCGCACCGAAGCAATTTCGTCATTTTTCGAGACTGTGTCGGAATTGGCTAAAATTTGACATGTTGATTGGAAACAAAAATAGCGACTGGGGCAATTTCGTCATATCTCTCGACTGTGTCGGAATTGGCTGAAATTTGGCAGTTTGATCGGAAATAAAAATCGCGCCGGCGGCAATTTCGTCATTTTTCTCGATTGTGTCGGAATCAGCTCAAATTTGACAGGTTTATCGGGAACAAAAATCGCGCCTAGTGTAATTTCGTCATTTTTCGCGACTGTGTCCGAATTGGCTAAAATTTGACTTGTTGATCGGAAACAAAAATAGCGCCGGGGGCAATTTCATCATTTTTCTCGACTGTGTCGGAATTGGCTGAAATTTGGCAGTTTGATCTGAAATAAAAATCGCACCGGGGGCAATTTCGTCATTCTTCTCGACTGTGTCGGAATGGGCTCAAATTTGACAGGTTTATCGGAAAGAAAAATCGCACCGAAGCAATTTCGTCATTTTTCGAGACTGTGTCGGAATTGGCTAAAATTTGACATGTTGATCGGAAACAAAAATAGCGACTGGGGCAATTTCGTCATATTTCTCGACTGTGCCGGAATTGGCTGAAAGTTGGCAGTTTGATCTGAAATAAAAATCGCGCCGGGGGCAATTTCGTCATTTTTCTCGACCGTGTCGGAATGGGCTCAAATTTGACAGGTTGATAGGAAACAAAAATCGCACCGGTGGCAACTTCGGCATTTTTCTCGACTGTGTCGGAATTGGATGAAATTTGACAGTTTGATCGGAAATAAAAATCGCGCCGGCGGCATTTCGTCATTTTTCTCGACTGTGTCGGAATGGGCTCAAATTTGACAGGTTTATCGGGAACAAAAATCGCGCCGGGTGTAAT
>NW_019241139.1:0-1720 GCF_002742605.1 Olea europaea var. sylvestris | reverse complement strand
CGCCGGGTGTAATTTCGTCATTTTTCGCGACTGTTTCGGAATTGGCTAAGATTTGACGGGTTGATCGGAAACAAAAATCGCGCCGGGGCTATTTCGTCATTTCTCACAACTGTGTCGGAATTGGCGGAAATTTGACAGGTTGATTGGAAACAAAAACCGCGCCGGGGGCAATTTCGTCATTTTTCTCGACTGTCGGAATTGGCTGGAATTTGGCAGTTTGATCTGAAATAAAAGTCGCGCCGGGGGCAATTTCGCCATTTTTCTCGACTGTGTCGGAATGGGCTCAAATTTGACAGATTGATTGGAAACGAAAATCGCGCCAGGGTAATTTCGTCATTTTTCTCGATTGTGTCGGAATTGTCTGAAATTTGGCAGTTTGATCTGAAATAAAAGTCGCGCGGGGGGCTATTTCGTCATTTTTCTCGACTGTGTCGGAATGGGCTCAAATTTTACAGGTTGATCAGAAACAAAAACCGCGCCGGGGGCAATTTCGTCATTTTTCTCGACTGTCGGAATTGGCTGGAATTTGGCAGTTTGATCTGAAATAAAAGTCGCGCCGGGCGCAATTTCGCCATTTTTCTCGACTGTGTCGGAATGGGCTCAAATTTGACAGGTTGATCGGAAACAAAAATCGCGCCGGGGTAATTTCGTCATTTTTCGCCACTGTGTCGGAATTGCCTAAAATTTGACAGGTTGATCGGAAACAAAAATCGAGCCGGGGGAAATTTCGTCATTTTTCTCGACTGTCGGAATTGGCTGGAATTTGGCAGTTTGATCGGAAATAAAAGTCCCGCCGGTGGTAATTTAGCCATTTTTCTCGATTGTGTCAGAATTGGCTGAAATTTGACAGGTTTATCGGGGACAAAAATCGCGCCGGGTGTAATTTCGTCATTTTTTGCGACTGTTTCGGAATTGACTAAAATTAGACTTGTTGATCGGAAACAAAAACCGCGCCGGGGGCAATTTCGTCATATTTCTCGAATGTGTCGGAATTGGCAGAAATTTGACAGTTTGATCTGAAATAAAAATCGAGCGGGGGGCAATTTCGTCATTTTTCTCGACTGTGTCGGAATTGGCTGAAATTTGACAGTTTGATCTGAAATAAAAATCGAGCGGGGGGCAATTTCGTCATTTTTCTCGACTGTGTCGGAATGGGCTCAAATTTGACAGGTTTATCGGGAACAAAAATCACGACGAGTGTAATTTCGTCATTTTTCGCGACTGTGTCGGAATTGACTAAAATTTGACTTGTTGATCAGAAATAAAAACCGCGCCGGGGGCAATTTCATCGTTTTTCTCGACTGTGTCGGAATTGGCTGAAATTTGGCAGTTTGATCGGAAATAAAAATCGCCCTGGCGGCAATTTCGTCATTTTTCACGACTGTATCGAAATTGGCTAAAATTTGATAGGTTGATCGGAAACAAAAATCGCGCCGGGGGCAATTTCGTCATTTTTCTCGACTGTGTCGGAATGGGCTCAAATTTGACAGGTTTATCGGGAACAAAAATCGCGCCGGGTGTAATTTCGTCATTTTTCGCGACTGTGTCGAAATTGACTAAAATTTGACTTGTTGAACGGAAACAAAAACCGCGCCGGGGGCAATTTCGTCGTTTTTCTCGACTATGTCGAAATTGGATGAAATTTGGCAGTTTGATCGGAAATAAAAATCGCCCCGGCGGTAATTTCGTCATTTTTCGTGACTGTATCGGAATTGGCTAA
>NW_019241138.1:0-1720 GCF_002742605.1 Olea europaea var. sylvestris | reverse complement strand
GGTTTTTGATTTCATGATAACTTCGGGCTTGTTCGTTTTTTACAAATTGCTAGTCAAATTCGATTGGAATCGAGTAAATGAAAGTGGTGTTGGATTTCATGAAAACTTCAGGTTTTTTAATTTTTGGCGAATTGCTAGTCTAATTCGATTGGAATCGAGCCAATGAAAAGTGGTTTTTGATTTCATAAAAACTTCGGGCTTGTCCGTTTTTGGTGATTTCCTAGTCAAATTCGATTGGAATCGAGTCAATGAAAAGTGGTTTTTGATTTCATGATAACTTCGGGTTTGTTCGTTTTTGACGAATTCCTAGTCAAATTCGATTGGAATCGAGTCAGTGAAAAGTGGTTTTTGATTTCATGATAACTTCGGGCTTGTTCGTTTTTGGCGAATTGCTAGTCAAATCCGATTGGAATCGAGTAAGTGATAGGTGGTGTTGGATTTCATGATAACTTCGGGGTTTTTTATTTTTTGGCGAATTGCTAGTCTAATTCGATTGGAATCGAGTCAATGAAAAGTGGTTTTTGATTTCATGAAAACTTCTGGTTTGTTCGTTTTTAGCGAATTTCTAGTCAAATTCGATCGGCATCGAGTCAATGAAAAGTGGTTTTTGATTTCAAGATAACTTCGGGTTTGTTCATTTTTGGCGAATTGATAGTCAAATTCGATTCGAATCGAGTCAGCGAAAAGTGGTTTTTGATTTCATGATAACTTCGGGTTTGTTCGTTTTTGGCGAATTGCTAGTCAAATTCGATTGGAATCGAGTTAGAAAAAAGTGATTTTTGATTTCATGATATCTTCGGGCTTGCTCGTTTTTGGCGAATTGCTGGTCTAATTCGATTGGAATCGTGTCAATAAAAAGTGGTTTTCGATTTCATGATAACTTCGGGTTTGTTCGTTTTTGGCGAATTGCTAGTCAAATTCGATTCGAATCGAGTCAGTGAAAAGTGGATTTTGATTTCATGATAACTTCGGGTTTGTTCGTTTTTGACGAATTCCTAGTCAAATTCGATTGGAATCGAGTCAGTGAAAAGTTATTTTTGATTTCCCGAAAACTTCGGGCTTGTTCGTTTTAGGGGAATTGTTAGTCTAATTCGATTGGAATCGAGCCAATGAAAAGTGGTTTTTGAGATCATGATAACTTCGAGTTTGTTCGTTTTTGGCGAATTGCTAGTGAAATTCGTTTGGAATCGAGCCAATGAAAAGTGGTTTTTGATTTCATGATAAATTCGGGCTTGTCCATTTTTTGTGAATTGCTAGTCAAATTCGATTAGAATCGCGCCAATGAAAAGTGGTTTTTGATTTCATGATAACTTCGGGCTGTTCCCTTTTTGGTGAATTGCTAGTCAAATTCGATTGGAATCGAGTCAATGAAAAGTGGTTTTTGATTTCATGTTAACTCCGGGCTTGTTCGTTTTTCGCCAATTGCTAGTCAAATTCGATTGGAATCGATTCAATGAAAAGTGGTTTTTGATTTCATGATAACTTCGGGCTTGTTCCTTTTTGGTGAATTGCTAGTCAAATTCGATTGGAATCGAGTCAATGAAAAGTGGTTTTTGATCTCATTATAACTTCGGGCTTGTTCGTTTTTGGCAAATTGCTAGTCAAATTTGATTGGAATCGAGGAAACGAAAAGTGGGGTTGGATTTCATGAAAACTTCGGGTATTTTCATTTTTGGCGAATTGCTAGTCTAATTCGATTGGAATCGAGTCAATGAAAAGT
>NW_019241137.1:0-1720 GCF_002742605.1 Olea europaea var. sylvestris | reverse complement strand
TAAAATATTCGTCCAATATGGTAGGAGTTTGATTAAGAATGAAATTCTAGTAAAATAAGGAAAAACGAGGAAAAAAGGAAAATCGCGCCCAGAAATCAACCATGCTGTTGCATGGTTATAACTCGTGCTGCCGTATGGTAATAAAATTTCGGCCATTGAATTCTCAGCCTCATGTCGTGCGGTCGCACCGTGCTGCCGCATGATTATACTGCCCACTCTCTTCTTCGGCTGCTTGTAACGCATTGATCCATTTAGTTTCGGCCTTCGACTCGAACACGAAACTTATCCCATTTTGAGTCCCGAACGTGGTTCCATCAATAGTTTCCTGAACGAGCAATCCCATTGCTTGTTTCACTTGTTTTGCTCTCGATCGCGTCATCGGTCCACCTTCGATTATCAACGGGTCTCGTCTTGCACTTACCTTCTTCTAGCTCGGCTCTTGGATCATATCATCCCCTCCCTCTTCAAAAGGATTCGTCCTCGAATCTGAACTGCATCAAACAGAGAGAGATCAGATACATTAAAAGTAGCCGAAACATTGTACTCACCTGGTAAATCCATTTTGTATGCATTGTCATTGATCCTCTCGATGATTTGAAACGGTCCATCGCATCGTGGTTGCAATTTTGACTTCTTCTGTTATGAAAAACGCTCTTTTCTGAAATGCACCCAGACCCAATCTCCAGGCTCAAATGTAACGCGTCTTCTTCCTTTATTTTCTTTTGATGCAATCAACTTTCCTTTCTCTTCAATCTGCATCCTGACCTTTTCATGGAGTGTTTTTACCATCTCGACTTTTTGTTTCCCATCCAAGCTACCTCGTTCATGCACAGGTAAAGGCATTAAATCCATAGGTGTTAGTGGATTAAAACCATAAACAATTTCAAAAGGAGAAAACGAAGTAGTAGAATGTGTAGCTCGATTATATGCAAACTCTATAAACGGTAAACACTCTTCCCATGATTTCAGATTTTTTTTGATCACGGTCCTAAGTAGTTGAGTCATAGTTCGATTAACTACCTCAGTTTGTCCATCTATTTGTGGGTGACAAGTCGTAGAAAATAATAACTTAGTTCCTAACTTACTCCACAGAACACGCCAAAAATGACTCAAAAACTTCACGTCCCTATCAGACACTATACTTTTAGGTACTCCATGTAAACGTACTATTTTCCTAAAGAATAAATCTGTAATATTAGTAGTATCGTCAGTTTTATGACATGGTATGAAGTGCGCCATCTTACTAAATCTATCGACCACTACAAATATTGAATCCTGACCCCCTTTTTGTCCTAGGCAAACCTAACACAAAGTCCATAGATATGTCTACCCAAGGTTCACTAGGTACAGGCAAAGGACTATACAAACCATAGGGTTGAACCTTAGATTTAGCATTTTTACAAGTTATGCACTTTCCACATATTTGTTCTACGTCATGTCGTATTTTAGGCCAATAAAAATGTTCCCCTAACATGTCTAAAGTCTTTTGAACCCCGAAGTGTCCCATTAAATCACCACTACGTGCCTCCTTTACTAACAATTCCCGAATAAAACAATTAGAAACACGTAACCTATTTTCCAGAAATAAATACCCCTCATGCATAAAGAACCTATCAAATGCACCTTTGTCACATGAGGCATAAATACTAGAAAAATCACAATCAGATTCATACATGCCCTTAATATGCTCGAAACCAAGTAATTTAGTACTTAATGAATT
>NW_019241136.1:0-1720 GCF_002742605.1 Olea europaea var. sylvestris | reverse complement strand
CGGGGGGCAATTTTGTCATTTATCGCGACGGTACTGGAATGGGCCAAAATTTGGCAGGTAGATTGGAAATGGCTCGAGAAATTCGACTCGAGGCACAGACCCGGGATCACGGGATTTTAGCCAAATTCCTTCGGTTGGCCCTCCGAATAATTGATTTCATTATTAATTATGTCAGGTTGAATAAGTGTTGGACAGAAAATTAACAAAGCTAAACCGCACCGGGGCCAATTTTGTCATTTGTCAAGACGGTATTAGAATAGATCGAAATTCGGCAGGTTGATTGGAAAGGGCCCGCGAAATTGGACTCATGGCACAGACTTGGGATCACGGGATTTCAGCTAAATTCCTTCGTTTGGGCCTCCAAATAATTAATTTACTTATTAATTATGTCAGGTTGAAGAAGTGCTGGATAGAAAATTAACAAAGCAAAATTGCACCAGGGACATTTTTGTCATTTGTCGAGACGGTGTAGAAATGGGTCGAAATTTGGCAGGTTGTTTGGAAACGGCCCACGAAATTGGACTCAGGGCACAGACCCGGGATCATGGGATTTTAGCCAAATTCCTTCATTTGGGCCTCCGAATAATTAATTTCCGTATTAATTATGTCAAGCTGAACAAGTGCTAGACATAAAACTAACAAAGAAAAATCGCACCACGAGCAATTTTGTCATTTGTCGCGACGGTGTCGGAATGGGCTAAAATTTGGCAGGTTGATTGGAAACGGCCCGCGAAATTGCACTCAGGGCACAGACCGGGGATCACAGGATTTTAGCAAAATTCCTTCATTTGGGCCTCCGAATAATTAATTTCCTTATTAATTATGTCAGGCCGAAGAAGTGCTGGACAGAAAATTAACAAAGAAAAACTGCCCCAAGGGCAATTTTGTCATTTGTCGTGACGATGTCGGATTGGGCCAAAATTTGGCAGGTTGATTGGAAACGGCCGCGAAATTGAACCCGAGATGTAATCTCGGGGTCACGGGATTTTAGCCAAATTCCTTCGGTTGGCCCTCCGAATAATTGAATTCATTATTAATTATGTCAGGTTGAATAAGTGTTGGACAGAAATTAACAAAGAAAAACTGCACCTGGGGCAATTTTGTCATTTGTCGCGACGGTGTTAGAATTGACCGAAATTTGGCAGTTTGACTGGAAACGGCCCGCGAAATTGGACTCGCGGCACAGACTTGGGATCACGGGATTTCAGTTAAATTCCTTCGTTTGGGCCTCCGAATAATTAATTTGCTCATTACTTATGTCAGGTTGAAGAAGTACGGGATAGAAAATTAACAAAGCAAAATCACACCAGGGACATTTTTGTCATTTGTCGCAACGGTGTCGGAATGGGCCGAAATTTGGCAGGTAAACAGCCCGTGAAATTAGACTCGAGGAACAGACCCGGGATCATGGGATTTTAGCCAAATTCCTTCGTTTGGGCCTCCGAATAATTAATTTCCATATTAATTATGTCAGTTTGTCGAACTGCTGGACAAAAAATTAACTAAGAAAAACTGCACCAGGGCCAATTTCGACATTTGTCGCGACGGTGTCAGAATGGGCCAAAATTTGGCAGGTTGATTGGAAACGGCCCGCGAAATTGAACTTGGGACACAGACCCGGTATCACGGGATTTTACCCAAATTCCTTCGGATGGCCCTCCGAATAGTTGATTTCGTTATTAATTATGTCAGGTTGAATAAGTGCTGGACAGAAAATTAA
>NW_019241135.1:0-1720 GCF_002742605.1 Olea europaea var. sylvestris | reverse complement strand
AACCTCGAACGAGAATAACTCAAAATCACAAATAACAAAATAACACATTCAAACCCGAACTCTCCAGTCAACTAATAGAAAATCAAAAATAGATCCAAACGGTAAATTTTTAAATAAAACAAAGAAGAATAGCTTGAAAGCCTAAATCTTAAGCTTAAATATAGAATGCCAAAAAATTTCACACTTTCAACATTTTAGTAGCGATAGGGATGTTATTTTATATTAATGAGTAATTAATTCAAATATGTTTGAATAATTTAAAAATTGAAGTACTGAAATCAATAACTATAAAATAAGATATTCAGTTTTACTTTAAAAGTTGAGTAATATTATATTGTGTTATTGATATTACAACATCAGTCTAGATGTCAATAATTGTTATTAAATTAAAGATACAAATAAATGAATTTCATAATTTTACCTTTAATTGAATGTATCACATAATGTTACATATATTGGTGTTCTAACACCACTTGAGTTATATAGCATTATTCTAAAAAGTTAGGGCATCTAATACTGAATATTTTTAAATTTAAAGAGTATTTTTTTTTTTTTTAATCATAGTTCAATAATTGGACTCGGACATCGGGTGGGTTGGTTTTAACTATTTCAATACCCGGAACCATCTATTATACTTTGAGTATTTGGTAAATGAAACTATTCTGATCCTTATAATTATTAGGACTAAACCCATACTCGAACCGTCGGTATAGGTTGAGTTTGGTTCTATAATTTTTTATACGTACATTTAATAAAAAAATTCATATTCTACCCTTTCAGTACGTATACTAGACATGCTACTATTCGATAATATTTGCGCAAGAGAGAAAATCTATTTAAGAAATCTTTGAAAATCTAAGAGTTCAGTTACAAGACTCAAAATAGTGGAGACTAAAAATCACGAAATAGGATAACATTAAAACATCAAAAATTAAATTATAATTTGGGAAGAAATAATCTTTTATTAATACATTTTATTCAATCCATAAATAAGGCATGCTGGAGCCTATAATTTAATTGTGAACGAAGCTTAAATTATTCTTTAAAATCGTAAAAATACTAACACATAAATATATAGAAACAAGAAATTATATTCCACATATTGAACTCGCTCTATTTGAATAAAAAATGAACAAAAAAATATTTTAAAAGAGAACTGTGAATTTGATATAACAAAAAATGCCGTTCAATCTTTTTATGTTATTAAAAAAAAATTAAAAAATCACTTTAAGTTCGTAAATAATGAAAATAATAATAAATAAATAAATAAAATAAAAAGCTTGAATTGCAAGAGTGAAAACTTTAATTTATCAAGTTACCCCATAATCTTGTAACATCCCGAATTTTAAATCTTAATTTTATATCGTCTAAATTTAGATTGGTGATTTAGTTAATAAAATAGTCCATGTCGATTCCTGTCGCCATACTAATGTCCCAAAAAGTTGAAATGATGCACATGACTCGCTTATTTGCATAAATGATCTATTTTAAAAGGTTGAACCCCAATTTTAAGGGTCTTCCATCGCCCCGCCCCTAGAGTATCGTGAGAGAGGTTAATTGCGGGATGTGCCCCAACAGGCCGAAGAACAAGAGCTGTCTGTACACTGGTGCCTACAAAGAGTCTCAATTCATGTTTCAGGAATTGAACCCTCGCATTCCGGCTGTCAGCAAGGCTGAGTATACTTCACCCTTGTTCTTTGCACCACTGGAATATGCCCCG
>NW_019241134.1:0-1720 GCF_002742605.1 Olea europaea var. sylvestris | reverse complement strand
GGGGATAGTGCCTCATTCAAGAGAACTTGTTTGACAAACAATCTTTTCAACAACCTTATATCAAATAGTTAGCTGGGATGAAGTTGTAGGATGTTCTAGTTGTCATAAATAGAATCAATTCACTCTTTCAGAGAACTATACTTCTTGTCGAAAGTATTTAATCCCCAACGAAGACAAAGGAAACAGTTTTTAAGTAACATGAAATTGATTGGAGTCGTTAGGAAGAAGTTACCAGCCTTTTCACTAAAGATGGGTAGTATAGTTTTCATGGAGTGTTGAAGAAAAGAGAATATGTAGAAATTAAATGTTATACTGCAATTACTTTTGGCAACATACTTGGAAAATATCAAAAAGTGAGTTGATTGAGAACTTCAGATATTACAGCAAATGTTTCCAAAATAGTTCCAGAGTTCTCTATATACTCAAATTAACATGAGATTACCTCGTGCATGAAATGTGCGAATTTTTATAGTACCACTTAGGCCGGGTTCGTTGTTTTAAATCTCCATGTTTATTCTCAAGAAAATAGAGAAGATTAGTCCATATAATAATCACTTTTACTGTAACTTATAATTCAATACATTTTGGAAGGAAATTACGACTAAAGGATATTATGTTCATACAATAAATCCACTAAGTCTCGGATTCATTGTTATGTAGTGTGAGTCCTCGTTTCATTGGCAATTGGAGATAATCTCAAATAAAATAACAATTATATCTTGGACTGCGACATTTTTTCCGGCAGCGAGTCTGTCATCAGTTCAGTTTTAAAAAGATCATCGCATGTAACAATTGGAAGTGTCAAGTTTGGGTCACTTATGATGTCGGGGAAAGTCATTCATTCAAGAGAACTTGTTCGAGAATCATCCTTTTCAAGAACCTTATATCAAACAGTTTGCCGTGATGAATTTGTAGGATGTTCTACATGTCAAAAATTGCATCTATTCACTCTATGGGAGAACTATACTTCTTGTTGATCTTGAACAAAGACAAAGGAAACAACTTTAAAGTAACATGAAATTGATTGGAGTTGTTAGGAAGAAGGTTCATGCCTGTCCACTAAAGATGAGCTGTATAGTTTTCATGGAGTGTTGAAGATAAGAGTATACGTAGAGATTGAATATGGGTGCACCGTTACTTTGTCGACTCAATTGGAAAATTCTAAGAGTAAGCTGATTGGAGAATTTCCGATATTACAGCAAATGTTTCCAAAATAGTTCCTAAACTTCTCTATATATTCAAATTAACATGATTACCTCATTGTTATAGGTGTGCATTAGGTGTGTGAACTTTTATAATACAACTTAGGCCGGTTTCATTGTTCTAAATCTCCATGTTTATTCTCCTCAAATATATAGAGAAGGTTTGTTTTGTCTAATAATCACTTTTACTGTAACTTATAATTCAATACATTTTGGAAGGATATTACGGCCCAAGGATACTATGTTCATACCATAAATCCACTAAATCTATGATACATTGTTACGTAGTGTGAGTCCTCATTTCATTCTTGATTGGAGATAATCTCACATAAAATAGCAATTATATCTTGGACTGTGGAATTTTTTCGCAGTGAATCTGTCCTTAATTCTTTTAGAAAATGATCGTCGTAGGTAACAATTGGAATAGTCAAGTTTGGGTCACTTATGATGTCGGGGAAAGTGTTTCGTTTAAGAGAACATGTTTGACAAACATCCATTCATCAACCTTATATTGAACA
>NW_019241133.1:0-1720 GCF_002742605.1 Olea europaea var. sylvestris | reverse complement strand
AGAGCAACTATGAATACGAAACAAAGTAAGGTAATCCTGGTAGTTTACTTGCAATGGCCAGCAATTCGAAAATTCGACGAGAACAATAGTATTCATCATTCGAGGAACAATCCTAGATGACGCCGATTATCAGGTACCTCCAAAATGACAAGTTGCCACCAAACAGGAATGAAACAATACGAACTTTGGCTAAGGCTACGAGATTTTGCATTATAGATAGTAAGTTGTATAGGAGATCATTCTCTGGACCCTATCTCCGATGCATTAGCAACGCAGAGGTCGAATATGTCTTGGCTGAACTTCACGAAGGGGAGTGTGGTAATCACTCGGGAGCCTGGAGCCTGGCACATCGTGCACTCACCGCTGGGTACTATTGGCCAAAAATGCGGACCGACTCTATTAATAACATCAAAAAAGTGACAGATGCCAAGAATTCGCCAATGTCTTCCACCTTTCACCAGAATGTTTCAACCTCGTTCTTTCACCTTGGCCGTTCATGAAATGGGGGATGGACATTATTGGAAAACTCCCCGCTGCTACAAGACAATGAGTTTTCGTGTTGGCAGTCACGGACTATTTCACGAAATGGATTGAAGCCGAGGCACTCTCAAAGGTATGTGATCATGAAGTTATCCAATTTATCTGGAAAAATGTGATATGCAGATTTAGAGTCCTAAAGGAAATAGTCGTGGACAATAGGGCACAGTTCATAAGCACAGGGTTTCAAAATTTCTGTAAAGAGTGGAACATTAAGCTAAACTTCTCCACTTCGCGATATCCCCAAGCCAACGGTCAAGTCAAATCTTCCAATAAGAATATCATGAACACATTAAAGAAAAGAGTATTTGAGGCTAAAGGAAAATGGGTAGACGAGTTGTTTGGTGTCCTTTGGTCCTTTCGCACTATCGTTCAAACACCCACTGGTGAAACACCCTTCTTGTTGGCTTACGGCATGGAAGCGATCATACCAGTAGAAATAGGAACTCCAACATTTCGGCATGAATGGACAACTGATGAGCAGAATCAAGTCGAGTTGTGCCATGAGTTAGATTTGGCAGATGAACGAAGAGAAAGAACTTTGATTCATACTATTGCATATCAACGAAAAATTGCCCAACATTTCAACAGGCAGGTGAGAACTAGAACCTTTGAAGAAAGTGAGTGGGTGCTGCGAAGAGTATTTCAAAACACCAAGGACGCTGGTGCCAAAAAGCTTGCAGCAAATTGGAAAGGACCGTAATTGATCATTAAGGTCCTCGGGCAAGGAGCCTATAAGCCACGTACCCAAGACGGTAGAGATATCACCAACAGCTGGAACACCATCCACCTCCGCAAATATTATTTCTAAGTCTTCTAAACTCTTCTTTTTTATTTGGTATTTTTAATTTTTATTTTTATTCGAAATCCACACTGACTTAAGCATCAGAGAGCCGATGGAAGAAATGCCATTGGCGATCCTAACCTTCTCTGCTTTCAGGAGAATCAACGAGAAAGTGTCAAGCTGGAGCGCCATCCACTCCCACAAATATTATTCCTAAGTCTTCTAAACTCTTCTTTTTTATTAGGCATTTTTATCTTCATTCAAGATCCATACTGACTTAAGCATCGGAGAGCCGATGGCAAAAATGCCATCGGCGATCCTAACCCTTTTCGCTCTCAGGAGAGTCACCAAAGGGAGAAATGTATCGGATGTTAGATTTTTCTCATCACCAATGATTTG
>NW_019241132.1:0-1720 GCF_002742605.1 Olea europaea var. sylvestris | reverse complement strand
TATTTACATGATGCAACCTAAAGGGTTTGTGAAAGAAGGCCATGAAAGGAAAGTTTGCAATCCATTTATGGACTCAAGCAAGTGTCCAGATCTTGAAATGTAAGATTTGATCAAACCATCAAGACTTATGGTTTTGAACAAAATCTAGATAAACCTTGTGTGTACAAGCGAATACAAGGGAAGAAAGTAGTTTTTTTTATTCTTTATGTAGATGACATTCTGCTCATTGGCAATGATGTAGGGACATTATCATCTGTAAAGAAATGGTTGTCACAGCAGTTTGATATGAAGGATTTGGGAAAAGCAAGTTATGTTTTGGGAATCCGTATCTTACGAGATAGGAAAAACATAAGGATTGCATTATCACAAGCTTTATATATTGACAAAATATTGTCCAGATTTTCAATGCAAAATTCCTAAAAGGGACAGCTTTCTTTTAGACATGGAATTCATCTATCCAAGGAGCATTGTCCCAAGAATGCAACGGAGATAGATTACATAAGAAAAGTTCTTTATGCTTCGGTTGTGGAAAGTCTCATGTATGCTATGATTTGCACTAGATCGGATATTTGTTATACTGTGGGTATTGTTAGTCGTTATCAGTTTAATCCAGGACCAGAACATTGGGTAGCGATGAAGCATATACGCAAGTATCTTTGAAGAACGAGAGAATATATGCTTGTCTGTTCAGGACATGATCTGAATCGTATTGGATATACTGATTCCGATTTTCAATCCGATCGTGACTATAGGAAGTCTACATCGGGATTAGTATTTACACTGGGAGGTAGAGTTGTGGTATGGAAGAGTATCAAGCAATCTTGTATTGCTGATTCCACCGTAAGGTAGAATATGTAACAGCTTGTGAAGCTACTAAAGAAGCTGTATGGTTCAAGAAGTTTCTTTTGGACCTTAACATGGTACCTTTGGCAATGGGGCCCATAACGCTTTATGGTGATAATAGTGGGGTGGTTGCCAATGCTAAAGAACCCAGGAGTCATCAGCGTGGCAAGCACATTTAGAGAAAATATCACCCTATTAGAGAGATTGTTCATTGAGGAGACGTGATAGTTAGTAAGATTGCATCAGTAGATAATCTTACGGATCCGTTCACTAAGACCTTACCAACTAAGGCTTTTGATGGGTATCTAAAGGGGATGGATATTCTCGATATGTCACACATACTCTAAAAAGGGCAAGTGGGAGATTGTTAGCTTGATGCCCATTCTTCGAGTAGTGTTCTGTAAAATCACATTATGAATTGACGTTCGTTTATTTGCGTGTTATAATTTGAAGTAATTATCTAAGGTTCCATGATCGTATAGGATGTCACAAATTGTATACTCAATGGATTGGATATAGTAAGACACAATTGGTGATGTGATCAAAATTATATCATTCACAATCGGTTCATAAAGTTGGACGCTTTATGTTGATAAGATTGTATTGTTCTTATTAAGATTTGTCTAGATCTTGAAATAAGAACAATCATGTGTTTCGATGCACATTGAACGGGACCACATAGATGACTCATTTGTGATTGTTTGAAATGAGACTCTACTTGATTATCAAACAAGTCACCTAAATCCTTGCCACATGATATTACCCTGTTGGACGGTTTAAATTTCAAATAGATATCCCATCCAATTAACACTTGACCACAATGCAAGTGTCAAACAACGTACGAAAAATCAGTGTACAAATAGCAAAGTTCAATCTG
>NW_019241131.1:0-1720 GCF_002742605.1 Olea europaea var. sylvestris | reverse complement strand
TATTTTCTAGAGTGATGTAATATGTAATGCATGGTTATCTAAGCAATAAAGTACCATACATTAAAGTCATGTGACATGTAATGATTGAATTAATACTCTAAAATTAATTCTATGAAATGATGGGTACAAAGTTCATGGCACCTAATGCTAGACTAGATAAAATAGACAAAACCATTAGAAACAAATCTTGTCGTTGTATTGTGGGTACACCATAAGTGATTCGAATTTTTGCAAATATCTAATGAAGGGTTATGGGTGCTACACATGCGTATGGGCTACACTTTATATTTAATTTTGTTGCTTAATTTACAGTTTCTTGGGTGATGTCTTGTGGATTTTGTCTTTTACGATCTTTATTGCTTTCAAAACTTTAAGTGATCAACTCTTGCTATTAGGCTAGGGCATGGCTCAAAATAAGATTTTATAAATTGAGGGCGATTAGAAGATGCATGTTTGGAAGTGTTTATAAACAGTTTCATTTATAAATAAATAAAAAATGAGATGTGGATATGGATAGTACTTGTGGGTTTCACGAAATGTTTGAAGAAAAGTGATTTAAATATTTATAAACATAAGCCAAAAATAGAATAAATGCAAATAGAGTTAAAATGAATCTAAATTGTGTACTGGAAGCATGGGCAGATAAACACGGGAAAAAAGAAATTTATAAAAAAAGTTACACTAAGATAATACATAGGGAAGAAAAAAAAGGGAATAAACTAGGCTCTCTCCGCCATTGACTAGGAAGGCCTTTAAAAATTATCCAAGGTTCTGCTTAATTTCGCTACAAGACTTTCGTGTTTTGACTATTTGTTTATTTCCCATTTTTTAAGACATACTTTTTTCACACACTCGTTTTCAATATTTTTTAATAAAATAATTGTGCACATGAACCTATAATTTTTTTCCTTACTCATTAACCGTTCATTTTCTAAAATATCAATTTCTCTAAAATATATTCTCAATGCCTACTGAACATGAGGTAAGCTAATTACCTAATGAGGCAAGAAAATAAATTGACAATCATGATTTTAACTCCTATGTTGCATCCCATTTCCAAGTCTACCATCCATGTACATTTAGCTAGAATATAATTAAAAATACTGCATTTGGGCGTATGTTGATCTATATTCATGACGAAAATAGAAAAACGCAACTATATGAAGACTAGTCACAACTCTATTTCCTTTCACTTCTTTCTTGTCGTAATTTCTCGTGAACTTTAGAAATGAAATCCATATTGTCCTAGTATTTATGTATTCATGTTCCAATAAGTCTATTTTTTTTTTTTTTACTTATAACAAGAAACTTCAATAATTAAAATTGTAAACATGACTTGAGTAATATCTAACGCTTAATTCGGTCTGTCAATCAATCATTACATATGCGACTACTATTACTATAGGTGATAGATGCTAAAATAGGTTTCCCGTTTCCTTTACAAGTGACTTTTCGTTTGATCAATTCAAGCAGTCATTTCTGACATTCGAGAATTCATTCAAGGGTGTTCACAATGTAGTTTTTGATTCTATTTTTCAATGTATAATGTTATTTACAATTGCCCACTACCACATTTGCCCTACATGGTATACATGTGGTGGTTAGTGATTTGATGCATTGTATCAAATCACTAACCACCACATGTACGCTACGCCCTATGCATCAAATCACTAACCGCCACATATACGCTACGTAGGACGACTACGACAGTGAGCGATTG
>NW_019241130.1:593-1720 GCF_002742605.1 Olea europaea var. sylvestris | reverse complement strand
TACTTCGTCGTGACGTATGTGGGATTTCAGCCATTTTTTGAAAGAATGAGCACTTGCATATTTGGAATGCTTGGATTGTCGGCATTCGAAGAATTGAGCGTACCTTTTGCATACGGTGTCCATTTTGGGCCCACATGTACTTTTCGGAAATGTAGCGACCGTTTTCGATTGAACTCACAGCTTCACCGTGACGTATGAGGGATTTTGCCCATTTTTCAAAAGAATGTGCACTTGCATATTTGGAACGCTTGGATTGTCGACGTTCGAAGAATTGAGCGTAACTTTTGCATACGGCGTCCGTTTTGGGCCCATAAGTACTTTTCGGAAATGTGGCGACCGTTTTAGATTGAACTCACAATTTCGTCGTGATGTCCGCGAGATTTCAGCAATTTTTCGAAACAACGACCACTTGCATATTTGGAACGCTTGGATTGTCGACGTTCGAAGAATTGAGCATAACTTTTGCATACGGCATCCGTTTTGGGCCCATAAGTACTTTTCAGAAATGTAGCGACCGTTTTGGATTGAATTCACTACTTCGTCGTGACGTATGCGGGATTTCAGCCATTTTTCGAAAGAACGAGCACTTGCATATTCGGAACGCTTGGATTGTTGGCGTTCAAAGAATTGAGCGTAACTTTTGCATACGGTGTCCGTTTTGGACCCATAAGTAATTTTCGAAAATGTAGCGACCGTTTTGGATAGAACTCACCGCTTCATCGTGACGTATGAGGGATTTTGCCCATTTTTGAAAGAATGTGCACTTGCATATTTGGAACGCTTGGATTGTCGGCGTTCGAAGAATTGAGCGTAACTTCTGCATACGGCGTCCGTTTTGGGCCCATAAGTACTTTTCGGAAATGTAGCGACCGTTTTGGATTGAACTCACAACTTCGTCATGACATATGCGGGATTTCAGTCATTTTTCTAAAGAATGAGCACTTGCATATTTGGAACGCTTGGATTGTCGACGTTCGACGAATTGAGCATAACTTTTGCATACAGCGTCCGTTTTTGGGCCCATAAGTACATTTCGGAAATGTAGCGACCGTTTTAGATTGAACTCACAACTTCGTCGTGATGTATGCGGGATTTCAGCCATTTTTCGAAAGAATGAGCACTTGCAT
>NW_019241130.1:0-185 GCF_002742605.1 Olea europaea var. sylvestris | reverse complement strand
TCGGCGTTCGACGAATTGAGCATAACTTTTGCATACGGCGTCCGTTTTTGGGCCCATAAGTACATTTTAGAAATGTAGCGACCATTTTAGATTGAACTCACAACTTCGTCGTGATGTATGTGGGATTTCAGCCATTTTTCGAAAGAATGAGCACTTGCATATTTGGAACGCTTGGATTGTCGGCG
>NW_019241129.1:0-1720 GCF_002742605.1 Olea europaea var. sylvestris | reverse complement strand
GAATATTCCACTAACCGACCACCTTTCTTTAATGGAACACATTATAATTATTGAAATGCTAGGATGATAATTTACATTCAACCAATAAATTACAACATTTGGAAATAGTTGAATATGGTCCATATAAACCTGCTAAGACCATTAAGATAAATGGCTAACCCAATCAAATTATTCCCAAGCCTAGGGAAGAATATGATGAAGTAGATAAACAAAAATTATCTTTAAATGCTAGAGCCTTTTAGATAGAAATGGATTTTATCGTATTAGTACATGCAATTCCACTTATGATATTTAGCATGCTTTAGAATTACTCCTGTCAGAGCTAGCAAAGTTAAAGAAACAAAAATCAACTTGTTAGTTAAAGAATTTGAAAATTTCTTCATAAAACAAGATGAACCCATTGTTGATATAATAACTCATTTTATCGATATTGTAAATGACCTTAAAGGTTTTGATAGTAAATTTACTAACAGTGAATTTGTTAGCAAAATGCTTAGGACATTATTGAAAGAACAGAGTCTATTGAGAATGTTGATAGAGAATACCAAGGACATTAATATGTGTCCTTTAGAAGACTCCATGGAAAATTAATGACCTATGAACTCAACAATGTCGAGGTCAAGGAGAAAACAAGAAAAAGCAAAGAAAAATCAAAGGAGCCTCCTAAGCTTCAAATTGCCTTAAAATCAGCAATAGATGAAGGAACTAAAAGTAACTAAATGAGAGATGAAGAACTATCAAAGGAGTCTCCTAAGCGTCAAATTGCCTTAAAATCAGCAATAGATGAAGGAACTAAAAGTAACTACATGAGAGATGAAGAACTCAATATTTAGTCTTTCTCGTCAAAAAATGGAGAGGTCTTCATAATAATCGAAGATTTCAAAAGAATGAGAAAAAGGATGAAGAAAGAAGAAAATCATTTGTTACGACTGTGACAAGCAGGGGCACAAAAGAATCAAGTGCCCGAAAAAAAGAAGAATATCAAGAAAAAGGCACATGAAGCTATGTGGAACGATAGCGACGATGAAGATCAAAATGAAAACGATAGCCAAGATGAAATTGTCAACATGTGCTTCATAGTAATTGAAGATAAGGTAAATCCTAACGTAAAATGTTCTTACGATGAGTTATCTAATTCTTATGATGAAATGCTTGAAGAATTCAAATAACTTGCCTTAAGTCATTATGTCCTTAAAAATAAAAATTATTTATTGAAAAATGAAATAAAGAATTTTTTTGGAAAAATAAAAACAAAATCTTGATTACAATTTATTAGTTAAGTAAAACACTTCCCTAAAAGAAAAGGTCGAGGATTTGATGAAAATCATTCATAAATTCACCGAAGGGAAGAAAAATTTGTATTTAATGCTTGGAAATCAAAAATGCGTTCTTGACTAAAGGGAAATTGGATACAAACCCTCTTTGAGACAAAAATCTCTCAAAAACATGTTTGTCAAAGTTTCAAATTCAAACATTACATGTAGTTTTATAGTAAAAGTGAACACGTTGCTTTTAATTTCTTAACTAAAAAGAAGCTATATTTTGAAAGAAAATATAAGTGAATTCGAGAGTCCACAAAAACTAACTACCAAGGACCCAAGTATGTACGGGTACCAAAAGTTAAAAATTAAATTGCTCTTGAAGGTACCTTAGAAAAAAAGAAGTAAATGGTTTTTGGATAGGGGATGTTCGAAACACACGACTGGAGATCAATCGTTAT
>NW_019241128.1:0-1720 GCF_002742605.1 Olea europaea var. sylvestris | reverse complement strand
AGAAATATTTCTAGAAGAAAAAAACTCACCTTGCATTTTCATTCAAACTGTAATAAAATTAGAGTTCCTCCAATTCGGAAATTGGGAGTCTTGAAAAATGATAGGTTTTTATTACCCTTTTTAACAGATCTGAAAACTCACAAGCAAAGGCCTATTTTTATAACTGAATAGGACTCGATACGAGGAACATGTGACAAGCGTACACTACGACATTTTTATCCATGGAAATTTTGACCGAATTTATTGTATTTTCATCCCATTCAAAGGTTATTTATACTAGATATAAATTAATTCTATAATCAAATCTAACTCATACAAACCACCTATATATTCTAACTCAATATGGAAATAAGTGTCATACAAAATATCTATAAAATTCTAAATCTCCCCTCAATGTTGCATAGATATTCCGCAAGCCCAACTTGGATAATGCTGTATAGAATAATCCACTAGCAACTGAATTAACTCCATAGCCTAATACTCATATGATCACTATAAACCCAACAACAAAAAGCTCATAAGAAGCCCAGACAGAAACAGAATGCAAAATATCAAAGAAGTGCATTTTTTGCGTTTATCGAGACTTCTATTCTTATTTAATTATATATAAATTGAGCAATTAATTATCTACTTATTTTGTGTAAATTATGTTAGGAAAAATTGCAACTTTGATATAATTGGTGTGAAAAAGGGCCATTTAGAGCTTAATTGAAGTTCATTCGAAGTAAATGAAGAATAACCAGATTGCAAGTGATCAGATGGAAATATTAATGGAGTATTCAGAAAAATTCATAGGTATTGTGAATTAAATTCTACATTTGAAAAGTTCGAGGATTAAATTGTAAACTTTTAAAACTGTACTCGGCTCAATTTTTATTAATTTTGGAATGAAGATGACTTAATTACAAATGTTAGAACATGAATGCCTAAGGTTACATGAGAAAAGTAGTTCAATTGAAAAAAGAATTGGTTCCTTTTAATTCACAAACTCTTTGAGGATATTAATCACAAGAAAAGAGAACCCAAAAGAAAGCAAAATCAAGAAAACATTCAAAGAGCTAGAGTATCAAGGATTTTACAATTAGAGGTAGAATCTTGGTGCAACGTATTCAACTTTTCCCATTTTTCCTTAAAATTCGACTATGTACTTTAATTATTTCTTGTTTTATTCTTCCCCCATGATGTGCAATTAAATAATTAGTTAAGATAAATGATTGCACCTAGTTTTGAAACTTAATTTAATTAAGAAGTTTTAAATTTCCAATTGAAGCTGTGAATTATTTTTATTTTTATTTTTAATGCTTCATTAATTTGTGGGCGATAATTCTGTTGCGCAGTAAAAGCCATTGATTAGTATAAAAGTGTAAAATCTCTAAAAATCTAAGTAATGATCACACCAACTTTACACTTTTAACTAAGGTGTATTTGGATTCACATAGAGATATGAAATTGATTTAGTTAAATAAAATCAATTTGAACTCGAGAGATATAAATTTAATATGTTAGAAGAATTCAATGGGTACAGATAATCAATTGTTATAAAAATTGGTGACTAAGATTAGAGGGACAATTATGGTGAACTCAGACATCTTAATACATAAACCATCATTAAAAAATCCACTTCTATAATTTTAGTATATATAAAATAAAAAAATACAAAAAAAAAAAAAACTACCATCACTTTTTGATCAAATTGAAATTAGGAATTAACAATGAGATA
>NW_019241127.1:0-1720 GCF_002742605.1 Olea europaea var. sylvestris | reverse complement strand
AAAAAAAAAAACAAAACAAAGGGGTATTTATAGTAGAAGGGAAAAAAATGTGTAGAGAGAAAAATGTGTCCATCTTTAATATAAGAAGATTTTTGTAAGTCTCATTCGATAAAAATCGACTCAATATTGCACGACAATTGAATCAATATGGCCTAAAGTCTAACTATTTTTTTTTAAAAAAAGAAGGGTATATAAAATTTATTTAGCCCTCGTTGGGTATTGATTAAAATCTTTATTTAATCAAAGTTAAAATTAATAATTAATTTTAACCACATATTTTATAAGATTCACAACTTTTCAACAACTCATTTTATCAATTTTTATCAAAATTACTAAAAATTTGATTTTAATCCCTACTAAGCAGGGGCATAAATGATTTTTTAATTGTCAACAGTTTAATTCAAGGAAACGGTAAAAGTTCATTGGATTAGAATTTTTATGCTTGAAATTTTTTCATCCCAATTAAACCGTGGACTTACAGATTCAACCATTCAAATTAATCATCTTTTTAAATTAATCTATTTTCAACCTAGTCGAAGACTGTGACAGTCATCATATGTGACATCTTACATGGCAAACATTACAAAAGGTTATTCATTTTTTAAATTATTAAAATGATAAAAAGTAGGATTGTCAGTCGTTGATTGTAAATGTCATTATTTGCCTCCAAATTAGTCCACACTATACAGAAACCATGGGGAAAAATTCTTTGAAGATGGCAATTAGGTCAAAAAAATATTATTCAATTTAATTAGTAATCTAAACATAAGATCGAATTTAATTGTGATGATCTAATACTAGCTGGTTTTAAAAATGACGTATTCAATAGACACTTTTCAAGGAATAATCGACGTTTACGGAGTTGGTTATCGGTAATTCTATATTTACACCGTCATCTCGTGCATTGAATTATAAAACTATTAGTTTAAAATTAATAAATCTTGATCAAGAAATTTTATATTACTATTTTTATAATTAATAATAATATTTTTCTTAACGTCAATACTAGGTAGACCGTAGACGAGGTCTTTTTCAATTGGGTGGATGTCAAGATTGAAGAACAAGATCAGCAATCATAGGTAAAGAACTGCTGATGAACAGAAACTTTTGTTGCAAGGTCAAAAGCACGCCTCTATTTAAAAAAAAAAAAAAAAGGTTGAACCCCAATTTTAAGGGTCTCACCGTCCTGCCCCTAGAGTTTTGTGAGGAAGGTAAATCGTGGGATGTGCCCCAACAAGCCAGTGAACAGGAGTTGCCTGTACACTGCGCTTACAAGGAGTTCAATTCCATATCTCAGGAATCGAACCCCCACACTGCGACTGCCAGCAAAGTGTGAGATAACCTCACTCTTGTCTTTTAAACCACTGGGCTATCCTAGATTGAAGAACAAGATCAGCAATCATAGGTAAAGAATTGCTGATGAACAGAAACTTTTGTTGCAAAGTCAAATGCACGCCAATATTAGTCAAGCTGATGAATGCAATTTGTTCAGTCAGAACACGTTTTTGGTAAACTCACTGTTCTTCAGCTAAGCATTTGTCACAAATTCTCGCGCCTTAGAAATTAGGATCACATGCTATATACGTACGTGTCAAGCTTAAATTCGCGTGTTAATGTCCAACAAAATATTTTTAGTTGACTTTTGGTTTGACAATGACGACCATAAAACCTAACCAGTTAATTTTCATAACGTTGGGTGATGAATTGACCTAAATCGAAT
>NW_019241126.1:0-1720 GCF_002742605.1 Olea europaea var. sylvestris | reverse complement strand
ATAATTTCATTGATAATCTTACATTTATTAGCAAAAAATTAACAATGCTCACAATTTTTACCAAAAAGCTTCCTCTTTTTTTTGGGAATCATTTTTTATTTGATTTTTGGTTAATTGTTCTTTTTGGTTGGTGGAACGAATGTGGAATATGGCTTTTCAGCAATTTGGTATGTGTTTGTTTGAGGTTCTCTTTCATTTGCTATGCATTGCTACTGAATTGAATTGAAAATTTCTCATTCTCGACTGATCTTCGAATTATGTGTTTGTTAATCTTCGACTTTGTTTTTTGGTTTGTCATGGAATCTTACGTCTAACAAATTTTATTGAGAGATTGGATTCTATATTCTTACTGCATCCTGTCATAGTTTAAAATTAGTTTCACACCAATTTCGTTAATTTTTCTTCTTCTTTGAAATTTTTGCTCCCCTATAGGATTTGAGGAACTTGTTCTCAATAAAATTCTTAAAGCATTCAGTCTTATGCCATATATGCTTTTTTTCTTTTTTCTTTTTTTCTTTTTTGTATCTAGAGACTATAATAGTCACTTGTGCCCCAGTTGAACATGGGTGATCAAATGGAACACATTTTATTTAGCTTTTTTTAATTTATTATTTACACCCATTGATTTCACTATGTACGTCTTTAAGTCACATGTTTATTGAGCTATATTCACTCTTTATCTTGTGAAACTGCTCATCAATGTTGAAATTATAAGTGTAGTACTATGTACATATCTAAGTTTTATATTTTTTTCCAACACAAAATTGCTATTTTGGTATTAAGGATGTTCATTTTTCTGGAAAATTTTCTTTTCTCTTTTCTTTTTTCTTTACTTTCTGGTTTTTTCCTCTTCAATTAATGACTGCTTTTCCACTTCCATGCAGGACTCCCCTATCTTTAATTTTCTCAACAATCTTTTCCCAATCAACTCAATTAAGTCCATGCACATCACTCAAACAACCAATCCTCTTAGTCTTTGCATCGCTTCCATCTATTTTCACTGCCCCACCTTAGTTCATTAAAGGAATAGAGATTTCTCAAGAGGTAATATATAACTACTTATTGATGATTCCCTATAAACATAAGTTGTGTCGCCTTGATTTCATCTTATGACTTTTCCATCGATTTTCACCTATTTGTTTAAGTTTGTTATTCCAACATTTATTTATATTTGTTACCCTAATAAGATACGTGTTTTTGTTATTAATGTTGATGCGTTTTATAATTCTATTTAATTGGTCAGGATGAAGCTGTAATAAAGGTTGAACTCAGAGTATGGAATCCTTCTCGCTCAAAATTGGCAATTGCCATTATTAGTGGAGTTGATGACATTTGGATTGTAAGTTTGTGATTTTTCCTGTTCCAACATTTATTTATATTTGTTACCCTAATAAGATGTGAGTTTTTGCTATTTTTTCTGATAAATCCATTTCTTTGGTTGATGAGTGTGTTACCTATCATATTGTCAAATGTCTTTGTTCTCAGCATATTTGGCTAAGGTTAAATTTACTTATATTTAAGTAAATAAGTTTTGTAATATACACATTTTTTATTGGTCAAGGTTGTAACCTGTTTTAATTTAGAAGAAAGGTAAATGTGTTTGCGAATATTTTATTTTATTTTATTTATTTTTTTATTTTTATTTTTTAAGCGTAGCCAAGATTGCTCCTTGTGTTAAATAAGGTTGCCTTTGTATTTGATTTTGGCTTAATATTTAGTT
>NW_019241125.1:0-1720 GCF_002742605.1 Olea europaea var. sylvestris | reverse complement strand
TCATGTTAGCATGATTCCTATCATCGTCACTATATGTCAATATCATTCCCTAATAAGAAAATGGAAGCGTTTTTCTATGACAGTAGTGGTTTAATAATTAGTTGGAAATATTTAATAATCAACTATGTTAAATTATTTATCATCATCCCAACTAACATTTATCAAAAATTTGGGATGCAGACTCATTAGCATTGATTAACTAGATACATTGTTTAATTTTTTTAGTCTGAAAAACTATGCTTATAAATTAATGTTTTAACAAGTAATCTCGTGCAAACTTCATGTCATCCAATAGATTTGTTAGCTAGATACAAGTAACATCTAAATGGTCAACTTGTGGAGGGTTATGATTTTGGCTAGTATTTTAGCAAGAATTCGGTTACGATTTCGGCTGGCATGAATCTAATGACATATATGATATGAGAAAAATATCACCAAAATTCATTATATTAGAAATTTTTCTAATTTTCAATAGATATTCTCAGTAATTATTGATTCAAGTGATCTACCTCTAATAACAAATAATAGAATCTTCTACAAAATTGAACTTCTAATTCAATATAAAATTTGTTTCAATTTTACTAACATTTATAATCACAAACTAAACGAAAATGAATATATTATTATTATCATATTGGCTCCTCTAAAGCCTTTCAACCAAATTTGCATAACTCAATAATCTGTTAGGTTTACTATCTTGCTTTCTTTTTTCTTCCTTTTTTTAAGGAGTCATAATAAATTCAACTTTCTATTTACGACAAGTATTTATAATAGGTTAGAGGATAAATATTCTCTTTAATCAGGCTTTATGTTACAATTTGAAACAATCTTTTGCATTAAACTTCATGATATCAAGTAATTGATTCAAATATTTATAAATTTGACATATTTGGAATCATAAAATTTTACACAAGACCGTCACCATTTCCAAATTAAGAAAGGATGACATAATTTTTCATGAATGGAACGTAATCAAGCAATAAACTAATAAGAATGAAAAATAATAGTGCAAAGTGTATGGTACACTAAAATGTAATAATTCATACTTTTTCGGAAGTGTACCCTTCTTGTAACGTTAATTCTCCCCAAGATAAATACATGTCCATATCTATAACAAAGTTTCACGTAGCATAGCGTTTTCTATGAGAGGTTTCCTTTAAGTCAAAGTTATTGAAGTCATGATAAATAGTTGAGTAACCATTACTTTGATTTTTCATTTTACTTTAATGTGCCCCCAAAAGGTTCAATTTATTACTAATTCCTAGTATTGCTGACTTTGACCAACGAAACCATGTGATAGGACATATGTTCATAGTAGGATTGAAATCATATGTTTAATATATTTTAATAAAAGTTATAAAATAAGTAA
The DNA here is from genome assembly GCF_002742605.1 of Olea europaea var. sylvestris. Lineage (NCBI taxonomy): Eukaryota > Viridiplantae > Streptophyta > Magnoliopsida > Lamiales > Oleaceae > Olea > Olea europaea. The sequence continues at coordinate 351 of NW_019241125.1, read as the reverse complement.
TTGAAAATTTATGGATCTCGTAAAATATGTAGTTAAAATCGATTATTGACTTTGACTTAATTTAAAATTTAATTTCTATTAAAAGTGGGCATATAGTTGCAATTCAATAGTTCCCACAACAAAAATCTTAACCCTTCAAACACTGTAATTAGATTAAGATAACGATAAAACATTAATACAATTACCCTGGTCGTTCACGCTGCAAAATGTGGTGATCTTTAACATGAAGAAAAAGAATTTTAAACTAAAATTTCACAGTCAAAATGAGCACTATTATTGTTCTAAAAAATCTTGTTACATGTCAATGTATAAACGTAAAGACAAGTATAGGGACAAAATTCCAAAATAATA
>NW_019241124.1:0-1720 GCF_002742605.1 Olea europaea var. sylvestris | reverse complement strand
CAGAAGAGGAGAAAAAAGCACGGTCCGGAGGCTGCAACCCGGTGAAAAAACCGGGTCCTGTATCACTAGACCATGTTTTATCGGCATTGAGAGAGACGAAAGAAGAGAGAGATTCGAGAATTAGAAGTTTGTTCAGTTTTTTCGACTCGAATAATGTGGGCTACTTGGATTCTGCCCAAATTGAAAAGGGTCTTTCAGCACTGCAAATCCCGGAGGATTATAAGTATGCTAAGGAGTTACTGAATGTTTGTGATGAAAATCAGGATGGGAGGGTGGATTATCAGGAGTTCAGGAAATATATGGATGATAAGGAGCTGGAATTGTATAAAATTTTCCAGGCTATTGATGTTGAGCACAATGGTTGCATCTTGCCAGAGGAGTTATGGGATGCCCTTGTCAAAGCTGGTATATTATTACTAACGTGGTTTCTCTTTATTGTTATTAGAAATCTGCTTTGAGTTCGTGTATTGTTTTTCTATCTTCTTGTGCCCATTTGTTTATGATGATATTGCTTTGTATACTGGTAATTTTAGATATATAATGTGAATTGGAATGGTACATTTTCAAGAACTTTGATGATATAGATGCTAAAAGCTTTTGTCATCAGATGAGTACCCGAAGTAAATTGTCATCGTAGGAAATCACTGAAAAGAAGTAAATTTTCAGAGCAATTGGATTAATAGTACAGCATATTCTGTTCCAAGTATATCAAATCTTAATCAGGTACTTGTTTGGCTTGTATGAATGGTGGTGGAATTCTTATTAGAATTAGTATGTGATTGAGATGTTTGAAAATGGAGCCAATAATCTTTTTTGGATTTAGCATGCAGTTGACTTGGAGGTGGAAGCAGATCAGAATCAATAGGAACACTAATTAGATTAATGCAAAATGTATTTTTGGGTTTTAAGAACACAGTTTTCATCTTTGTGATAGTGATTTGAGGATCACTGCTACAGTGTACTGCATTATGCCAGTTAAAATTAGTGACTAAGAAAGTATTGATTTCTGTACTTTTCCTTCCCTATCTGGTAAAACTGTACCAGCATCTCTAATAATTGATTTTCGCATAGGTTTAAGAAGAGGCAGTGATTTAACTTGGGATACAGCCCTGTTGGCATGCATAATGCCACTCCAAGTAACATGACTTCTTTTCTAAATAATAGAGCAACTGCTTAATTCAAATTATTTGAGAAACCAATATGCAACTCTTTGCTTGTCCAACTATAGTATTGTACTTCATAAATTCTGTCTACAAGTGCACATTGGGCCAGTTAGAACATTTTGGTTTGCTTACCTGTGTTGAGCTGGCGGTTAATATTCTTTTTTATCTTGGGGCTTGAATAGTCAAATGTAACACTGAAGGCGCATATTGGCACTTAAATGTAGTTTATACTCAGATTAATTGCTGCTTTATGGTGGCAATTCGACCTTATCATTTATCTTACTTTTGTGTTTGCTAGTTAAGAAAATTTATAACAAGATGCTACATGTCTAGAATCTCCATTTTAATCTCAAAGATCACAATGATATTTATAATTATCTTTGCGTTTCAAGAAATGGTGAAGAAGAAGAGAAGGTGTTCTTTGATTTGGAGTAACAATTAGGTTGGGGTAGGATCACATGTTGATGATTTGTTTACCATTATTTCAACTTAATCATATGTTTTATCACAATCTTAATTAATTTTTATTTCTTTACATAATAACAATACTAACTCTT
>NW_019241123.1:0-1720 GCF_002742605.1 Olea europaea var. sylvestris | reverse complement strand
TGCAAACTAGGGTGTTTTGCGCGTAAGATTGTTGCTCGAGTAAGGAGATAGCAAGAATCGAGCAAGAGACGTTCTTTTTTTTCACTCGAGCGAGCGACCAAAGAGAATTAAGCGATAGGTGAGGAGTCATCGGTATTTTCATCATAATTTTCTCTCTCGATGTGATGACTCAAAGGGCTACATTTATCTCAAGCAGTCTTTTCCGAGTTCCAACGTTTACTATGTGAAAAATGCATTGTAAATTACGACTGAGAATTTGGAACATAACTTGTGCGGCTCTTTGATATCCTTTAGACTTTTGATTGCATTCCGATGATCATATATGATCATTTCGAACATCTTAGACTCCTTCAACGACTCGATCACTAACTTACCTCATCTATACAAAATTGTAACTAAGTCCTTGACTTCTACACATGATCATTTTAGTCATTTTTGTTCACAGAATCACCAATTACAACATAGGACCTAACAATATTCTTTTTAATACGGAGTATAGTTTATGAATTTAGTATTATTATATCTTTCTATTACAAAATATTGGTGCTTCTAGAGTAGTACATATTTTAGTTGGATCTTACTTGCTCTTGAAGAGTATAATCAAATATGATATAATATAAATTATATTTTTACTCTTGAAGAGTAAATTTTCATATAACTCATTATATTCAATAATAATATATTATTACTTTTGAAGAGAATGATATTATGATTTGAATATTTCATATGAATATTGACATATTGCTTCATAAGAAGGGTAGGGTTATATTAAATGAATAGAATAGAAGGATAATCAGTTGTTGCTCTGGAATGAAACACAATTGTGATATTTAAATATTTTAGAAGAATATTGTTGAATCGTTTAAATTAATTTATACAAATCAATATTTTAAAAGAATATTGTGCGGACATGGAATAAGCACAATTCTATATTTATTAATATTTTTGAAAAGTATTATGTAGTTATTGATGAAGAATCACAAATTTACTTTGATGTAAACATTGTATTATTACTCTTGGAAGTGTATAAATTTAGAATCAATATTTTATAAGAATATTAGATTATTCTCTCATTCTTTAATACGGAATTAATTTTATTGCTTGTAAAAAATATAAATTATGACAGTACAATATATTGAAAGATATTGTATTATTGCTCCTAAAGAGCATAAATTTATAAGTTTTTAATTCTCGAGTAAGATCACTTTGTGCTTCCGAAATGTTACAAATATCAATATATATCTTAAGTTGAAAAGTATATTTTTTTCTTATGTCTCATGCAAAAAATTAAAAATTAAAAATTAAAAATAAAAATTGTTTATTGTTCATCGCTAAGTTAATGAAATTTAATCATTTTGATGAGAAGTAATTGCGAATTATCAATTCATAGCCTTGAAGAAAAAAAAAGGCTTTGATCATATGCAAATTCTATCATTCATCATGTATTGATTGTTATTATTTTATTAAATTAGTGATATTAATTTTCTCCGTCTTTGAGAATAATATTTAAAAGTTTACATTGATAAATTCATATTTTTTTATTCACGATTTGCAAGAAAAGCTTAAAGCTAAATTTTTGAATTTAAATTATTTAGTTTCAGTGTTAAAAGCATGTTATTTGAATTATTGAACTTTGGCCAAAATTGAAATTTTAAATTTAATTGTTAAAATATGATGTGGTTCATTTAGGTATCTAAATTCCTTTGAACTATTTGACATC
>NW_019241122.1:0-1720 GCF_002742605.1 Olea europaea var. sylvestris | reverse complement strand
CGGTGTCGGAATGGGCTAAAATTTTACAGGTTGATCGGAAACAAAAATCGTTCCAGGGACAATTTCGTCATTTTTCGCGACGGCGTCGGAATGTGCTAAAATTCTGCAGGTTGATGGGAAACGAAAATTGCGCCGAGGGAAATTTCATCATTTTTCGCGACGGTGTCAGAATGGGCAGAAATTTGACAGGTTGATCGGAAACAAAAACCGCTCCAGGGGCAATTTCGTCATTTTTCGCGACGGTGTCGGAATGGGCTAAAATTTGACAAGTTGATCGGAAACAAAAACCGCGCTAGGGGCAATTTCGTCATTTTTCGCGATGGTGTCGGAATGGGCTAAAATTCTGCAGGTTGATGGGAAACAAAAATCGCGCAGGGGGAAATTTTTTCATTTTCGCGACGATGTCGAAATGGGCTAAAATTTGACAGGTTGATCGGAAACAAAAACCGCCCCAGGGGCAATTTAGACATTTTTCGCGACGGAGTCAAATGGGGTAAAAATTGACAGGTTGATCGGAAACAAAAATCGTGCCAGGGGCAATTTTGTCATTTTTCGCGACGGTGTCGGAATGGGCTAAAATTTGACAGGTTGATCGGAAACAAAAACTGTGCCAGGGGCAATTTCGTCTTTTTTCGCGACGGGGTCGAAATGTGCTCAAATTTGACAGGTTGATCGGAAACAAAAATCGTGCCGGGGGCAATTTCGTCATTTTTCGCGACGGCGTCGAATTCGGCAAAAATTTGACAGGTTGATCGGAAACAAAAATCGCGCCGGAGGCAATTTCGACATTTTTCGCCACGGTGTCGGAATGGGCTAAAATTCGACGGTTGATCGGAAATAAAAATCGCGCCAAGGGCAATTTCGTCATTTTTCGCGACGCTGTCGAAATGGGCGAAAATTTGAAAATTTGATCAGAAACAAAAACCGCCCCAGGGGCAATTTAGTCATTTTTCGCGACGGGGTCGATTGTGCTAAAATTTGACAGGTTGATCGGAAACAAAAATCGTGCTAGGTGCAATTTCGTCATTTTTCGCGACGGTGTCGGAGTGGGCCAAAATTTGATCGGTTGATCGGAAACAAAACTGCGCCAGGGGCAATTTCGTCATTTTTCGCGACGGTGTCGGAATGGGCTCAAATTTGACAGGTTGATCGGAAACAAAAACTGCGCCATGGGCAATTTCGTCATTTTTCGCGACGGTGTCGGAATGGGCTTAAATTTGACTGGTTGATCGGAAACAAAAATCGTTCCAGGGGCAATTTCGTCATTTTTCGCGACGGTGTCGGAATGGGCTTAAATTTGACTGGTTGATCGGAAACAAAAATCGTTCCAGGGGCAATTTCGTCATTTTTCGCGACGGTGTCGGAATGGGCTTAAATTTGACTGGTTGATCGGAAACAAAAATCGTTCCAGGGGCAATTTCGTCATTTTTCGCGACGGTGTCGGAATGGGCTTAAATTTGACTGGTTGATCGGAAACAAAAATCGTTCCAGGGGCAATTTCGTCATTTTTCGCGACGGTGTTGGAATGGTCTAAAATTTGACAGGTTGATCGGAAAAAAAAATTGCGCCAGGGGCGATTTCGTCATTTTTCGCGACGGTGTCGGAATAGGCTTAAATTCTGTAGGTTGATGGGAAAAAAAAATTGCGCCGGGGGATATTTCTTCATTTTTCGCGACGGTGTCGGAATGGGCTAAAATTTGACAGGTTGATCGAAAACAAA
>NW_019241121.1:163088-167383 GCF_002742605.1 Olea europaea var. sylvestris | reverse complement strand
AAAAACATCAATACTATAGGGCAAAAAGAATGTTATATTTCAGTTAAAAACACTGCAGTAAAAAGAAAGGAAAAAATGTAGACTATGAACTGTCGATGAGATAATTAACTGCTGGATAAACATAAAAATTAAACACTATTGGCGTGAGAATATCATTAGCTAACAAATGTTTCATAGACGTATTAGAGTCCTATTGTTATGGTTTTTTTATAAACCATAAATATTGGAGATTCCTTATTTAATAGTTCAAATTCACATGTATCGCCAATTTGTAACTACTTGTGTGCCAGAAAATCTGCCCAACCTACACTAAGACGGCGCATGACACCATTTCTTCTTGAATTTGCGGTGATATCCCAGTAGTGAAGTAAAGAGTCGAGGATTCAAACATTTTACACATGTCTTGGCAAATGGTGTTTTGCAAACCTTCCTGGTATAGACTCAAAAACATAGATTAATGATTTACTAATATTAAGAATTATGTGGAATAGGTGAATACAGAATGACGTATTAAAAATAACACATACAATTTCTCGATGGTTGTTGTGATTGAGCGTTAGTTTTACTTCAAACGCATGATTATCCATATTTAAATCGTCATCGTTTACTTCATAATTGGAGCCATATATAATCTTTGCTCTAGAGTGATCAAATATCCTCATATTCAACATTGAATTTTCGTTAAATTCAAATATTACAACATAACCATTCTGTAAGTTATAATGGTCGAAAAATTCTTCCCATCCATTAGCCAGATATATTTCTCCATCAATTCTTTCTAACTGTACTGTGATGATTACACCATCATATGCAGTTAATCGTAGTATGTTACCTAATTCGGGTTCCCAGTAATTGATAAAAGATGTAGGAAGCATCTACAAATATGAAAAAAATATAATTGGTGCATTAATATTAATAAAAGATTTTTAAAAATCTGGAAAAAGAAATTATTATATAACTTACAAAACGAATGTTATGATTTAGTGAAACATCGATGATTTTGTAGAAGCTATGTGGCACATCCATTTTTGTGTCTGCACTAAATTTAGAAAGAATTATATACATCATATGATTTACAACACAATTAAATATTGAAAATTAGACATTATGTAAAACTAAAAATCTATCTAAAGAGGTAAGAAAAAAAGAATAGATAACACATGAATTTTTTGAGCAAAGCTGGTGTAAGTTGTAGGTAAAAATACTTAAATTTTTTTTGTGAGAACGAATGGTATGCGAAGGTATTTAAGCTAAAGAAATGTACTTCCTCTTTTCAATGATTTGACTAGAGGTTCATATGTAGAATAGACAAAGTATTCCCATAGTTGTAGAAATAGACATAATATGTGGCAGTGGTTTTGACACCTTACAGGATTCTCGTGAATCTGCAAGATTTGTGATGTTTTGCAAGATTTTGTGGGAAGAAAAAATGAAAGAAAGAGATAATACTTTTTGTTTCTTGTACTAATCTTTAACCAAAATAATATATATTTTATTTAAAATTTCATATAGCTCAAAATATTGTTGATAGTATTTAGAGAAACCAATGGAGATAGCAAATGTGCGGGCTACCCCGCATAAATTGTGTGAGTGGTGTCGTTCAATTTGTGCGAGTGGTGCCCGCACAAATGTGTGGACACCCCACACATTTTTGTGCAGACACCACACTAATGTGCAGTGTAGCCCCGCACATTCTCCGCACTGTAAATGGAAAAATAGACATTTTTGCAGAGCAAGTCAATTTGAAGGCACCAAATTCACAAGTGTGAAAATTGAAAATGAGAGTTTCTTACACTTTGTTAATACTCGAGTGTGAAAGAAAGAAAAAATTTCTTACAATTGTGCGAGCGCGGGGACACCTGCACATTTTTTGCGGGGTACCGCACACCCCGCATATTTGCATGTGTGTGTGTATATTTGGTTTTTTATTTCTTTTGTTGTTAATGATAGTTTAATGATAATTTCACATGTTATACTAATTTTCAAGTTTATGATTATTTTTCATTAAGCATTATTGTTTTGCAAGTTGTTTATCAACATGGATTTCAACTTACCATCCTAAAACTTATTAGCTTTGACAACTAAATATAAGAAATCATGTCACTTACAAAATAAGTTTATGTAAGTATAGATTTACTTGGATGAAAATAAATCTAAATAGAAGACAAAAATAAATACAAGATTTATCAACAAAGCTTGCAACAATAATTGATGTTATCTAGCACACATAAAGCAAACCAAACACCCTGATGTATATATCATTCTAATCTAGACAATTTAAACACTACGTGATTTAAAAGAAGAGAATAGTTGTTGTCAAAAACTTCTCAAATATCTCAATCATCATACATTCATTTTTTTTTCTTTTAATGCAGAAAAACTTGTGTCATTTATGTCTTCATCACATGTTATCTTTAAATCTGAAGACTTGAAAGCTTGGTTTGCCTCAGGTAACCAATTTTTGAAGAGAGTGTACCAATAATTTTCCTATGTACCAACATTTCCTTGACCTTCTTCTCATAAATTTGAATGTCCATATGCTGCATAAATTAAATTGATTTAGATACTCTGAAAAAAAATGTTTTGAAGTAAAATGTCATTTATATTTTGAATAACAACTTTAAAATGCTAGTCACGTTAGAATTCTTACAAAAGTGATCCACTCCATTCCACTCGTCAACTTCTAAAAGTGCTACCTTCATATTCTGCAAAGGAATATTAGATAGTATATTTCTGTAAAAAATAATTGTAGAGTCAAAAAGACAAATACTCTAAAATCAACATTCTATAATAAATATTAGCTATTGGAATGAATTCTTTGTGTACCTTCTTCTAAGGTTAGAATTGAATTTAAGCTCCTTCAGAATGGTTAACTGTCATGAATCAAGTTCAAATTTCATTATAAACAATATTTTTTGTACAGCAACCATGTGATTTATTTTTGCTAGAAGGTTTGATCAAAATTTTTATATCTTTTCTTGTTATAGCTCAAGATAATACAACATACAAATGACCATGGGAAAATACATATTTTGGAAGATATAAGCCAACAAAATCTAGAGTTTGACTTTGAGCTTTGTTAATAGTCATTGCAAAATAAGAACAAAGTGAAAATTGAGTTTTTTGAATGGTATTGATTGTTTATTACCTTCAAGTGGAATGAATGGAATTCTAGGTAAAAAAAACTTGCTTTCCCTGATATTCTCCTGTTCCAATTTCAGCCAAAATCACATTTTGTCTAAATTCACGATAAATCAGTCTTGTTTCATTACATAAACCTTCTGCAGGATTAATATTTCTAAGCAACATAATTGGACAATTTCGTTTCAGCACAAGTTCATGTGGAGGAATACCATTCGGAGTTAGACTGTTTAAAAAATCTTTATGAATAAATCATTCGCTTTTTTCAGTTACTTCATCACAACTCAAATAAGTGAACTTCTCTCCTGAAATTTCTTTCAACAACATGTTGTTTACTAAATTCACATATTCATTTTTTGGGGTTAAAATAACTCTATTAATCATAATATTTAGATTGTCTTCATATGTTTGGAAATTGGGAAACACAATGTTAATTAATTCTTACAGTGATTTAAACTCATCTTCAAAATTGATGGTGATGTCTTGAGGAAGTATAATCATTTGGCATGAATGTTCTCTCTCAATTTCAGTCCCAATTTTCAGCAAATATTCAGAAAACGAAGGATCTAATTTAGCTCTCATATTTTGAATCAATGGTAGTTGTGTCAAAGAAGGCCACAAATGTGAAAAAACTAAACTTGTCTTCATTAGATCCTCTTTCGTTCCTCTCTGTACCACTGGTAAAACTTGACGAAAATCTCCTCTACACACAATAACTTTTCCATCAAACGGTATTGGAGATTCAGTAATGTCTTTTAACATTTTATCCAAAGTTTCGAAAGCATATTTATGAACCATTGGCGCCTCATCCCATATAATTAGTTTAGAAATTGATAAAAGTTTACCAAGTGCAGATTGTTTACTCATCGAACAGAACATATCAGAACTTATTTGAAGTGAAATTTTGAATCGTGAATGTCCTGTCTGACCTGCCGGTAATAAAGACACATCTACACCAGATGATGCTGTTGCTAATGCAATAAGATTTTGTGATCTTACAGCAACAAGTAACGCCTTTTATAAGTATGTTTTTTTAGTGCCACTTGGGCCATCAATAAAAAAACATTCCATTCTTATCATTCAAAACATAATTCAAAATTATATCATATGCATTCTGTTGCTGTTTATTTAGACTTCTAGCATAATTTATGTCT
>NW_019241121.1:148195-155062 GCF_002742605.1 Olea europaea var. sylvestris | reverse complement strand
AGAACCTGAATACAACAACCCTTGATCAACATCAACTCTCATACTCGAGATTGCATCGAAATGCTTGATCCATGGAACTTTCCTCTTTCTTCGTACTTCAACGTAGTTCTTCGGTTTCATAGATTTCTTCAAATAATCTCTGGTGGTCGGTAAATTTCCAATACGCTTATACGCTTTTCTCTTATTCCCTAAATATCTCCAAACCCGAATTTTTCCATCTTGATGACCAGTGAAAATCTTATCACCCAACACAACAATGGCTTTAACTAACCCACTGTTCGTTTTGAAACCACAAAAGTCCTCCAAGTTTTTCCAGACCCTAATATTCTTGCTATCGGATCCTGTGTACAGAAAGTCTCCGGAGGCTGCTAGTGAATAGATATGGCCTTCTTCTCGTACTAGGGATCCGATAAGGCCGTGTTTGGGCAAGTTTGTATATTGATCGTGTGTTGTCTCTATCCATGGCGATTTTGTGTAAGGGGAGAGTTGGTTCCATGGAGACATGTATGGAGAAGAATTGGCGCTGTTCGTCGAAGTTGACGACATGGTGGTGGCGGCGGAGGCGGCAGAAGCGGTGCTGTTTCGAGGTGAAGAGAAATCATTATTGTCTTCCGGATCGGAGTATATAATGGGTCCGAATTTCCAGCGCCGGAGATTGTTTTTCTCTGGGGATAATGATTCACCGTTGAATTTTTTGTTCGCCATTGTACAATTTTTTGAAGATTCTATGAATATGACGAGAAATTAGAGGGAAAATCTAAGGGTGAGAAATGGAAAAGAAGGGTGTATATATTAGAATTTTGCTATATATTATGATACGTTAGGGCTGCTAACCTAACAAAAGGGTATACTTGAGGGACACGTGGTGCATGATACGTGAAGCTTACGAGTATGAATTCAAATTTTAATTTTAAATTATTATTTTTGCATGATTTTTCAGGATTAATTTGTGCTTAGGATAATTAAGTGGATGATTACCTGACAAAAAATGTCAACAAGTTTTCGAAGGTTCTATAATTAGTGGCAAAAACTTATAACGAAATTGCTAAAGTTAGGTCCCATTTTTCTTTTTTCTTTTTTTTTCCCAACTAAAATGAATATTGTGATAGTAATTTTTGGAGGATGTATAGTTGAAAGGTCGGAAAAAGTTTCGAGTTCACTTGTAAATTATTTTATTGAAAAAATGTATTGTTGAACATGAGTTTGGAATACAACAAGTTTTTAAATTATAGAACTCAAATATGAAATTAGTACGCAGTTATATTATTAGTATCTCGTCTAGACATAGAGTTGAACTAATAGTCCTATAAAACAATTGTTGCTCGTCTATTCCTGCCCAACAACAACGAGAGGTCAATAAGTGAGTAATTGACTATGAGCGGCCTATTTTGCAAGTGTTTTTGAGAAGAAAATAGCTTATTTTGAAACTAAGAAGCTATTTTTGAAAGTGCTTGGATAATTCTTTTAAAGCATTTTATTTTATTAGAAGAACTTTTAAAAAAGTTAATCTAAAGTAATTTTTTCAAAAAATTCTTCTATTAGAAGTAGAAACCCCGCCAAACAAATACTATATGTATGTTCGTTTTTAATTTTTACAAGTTAAAATATAGACAAAATTAATGGGTTCCACTACATTTACAAAAGAGTTATAAATACAAATGGCTCGATTGATAGAGTTTCTATTTTGTTTCTGCTTCTTGTAGTATATCTACTTGAAGTAACTACATTAAGCCAAGTTTCTTTTGAAAAAAAAAGTTCTAACCAAACAAAACATTTCAACAAATTATCAAAATATATTAAAAACATATTTTAGCTTTTTAAAAGTCCATGCCAAACAGGTCTCAAGATTATTATGTTTACACACCAAAATAAATAGTGATTCTAGAAGTTTGCAGCTTGTTTGGGAGCGATTTTTTGTCCCAAAAAATTGATTTTTTGACCGTTATTTCATTATTTCAGCCGTCATAAGCCGTCATGTTTGACTTCTCCTTTCATAGGTGGACTCTACTTTTCTCTTAACGGTCAAAAAATCAATTCTCAAAACCACTTCCAAACGGGCTCTTGATTTTATACTGTTAGATATTTGTTGATTATTAGAGTTTACTAATTAACAAACTCTCACAGTATCATGGTAGTGAATTAGTTAATATTATCCCTAAAAAAATTATTTTTCTAATTTATTTAATCAGAATCTGGTGCTGGTTGGTGAGGAATACTGATGTTTTTTTTCTATTTGGGATAAAATTAAATAAACATTTGGGACAAGCTATTGACTTTTGAAAGGGTTATTTATTTAGGATTTGGGCCACGTAACATGGGATTGTCAATTTTATAATGTCAAAATATTGTCCCATATTCCAACTGTCCAATTTACATGAATTTTTCACATTATCTTGATTTTGATTGTTGAGTGAACTAACATTCAAAATTAATAGTTTTGATTAATTTAATTGTGTCTTATTGTTAGGTGACATTATTTGCCTAAGCTTAAGTTTAAAGGACAGATGTTTTACATCGCAATTTATTTGCGTTTTTTCGTGAAGTCATCTGTAATAGTGACTTGTTTATTATTTTTTGTCTCCTCGTGCATTTTAAAGGTATAATTATATTTGAAATGGTCCAAATGGTGAATTCTTCTTCAGTATTAGGGTTCTGCATTTTGTCCTTCAAATCGGTTTGATCTGAACCGACTCGAATCAGTTTGGTGGCTTAATTGGCTGGTCAATTTTTGATTTAGCCTCGATTCAATCAGAAAATCCTGTCCGGTATTTATTTTATTTTTGAAAAAAAAAATATTTTTCAACGATAATTTACCCTTGAAATCGACCAAATGAACACGAACCCAGAAAATCAATTTGGTGGTCGATTTGGAACAAAATCGAAGTCCACTCTTAATCACTATAGTCTCGCGAGCACAACACCGATCAGCTGTAGAAATTATTGAGTCATAGTCTATAGAGAGAGAGAATTTTCAATAGTACAACGAAAAGTATAGAAATTGAAAGCAACACTTGTAACTCCTAATATCAGAATAAATTTTTTTGATCTATAACTGATTCATTGAGAGTAATTAGGAAAGTGTGCCTTTATTTTTAGGAAAAAGGAAAAATTAAAGCTAGTTATAAAAATATTTAAAATAAAATGTAAGAAAATATAGACGAATCAACTACAATTTATTGCTCAAATAGAAAAATGCAGGGCACACATCAATTGCTCTTAATCCAATTTCTTATCAATTACAAGTGGTTGCAATGCAAAAAACAATTTAAATTTTTTATAACCTAATAATTATAAAATGAGAACTTCAATTGTAATAGATGTTGGAATTTTGTATCGAAAATTGGTTATGACCAATTTTACATGATCATTTAAGTGGAATTCTTAATTTGGTGAATGAGAAATTAAGTCAAATTTAAGTTACTTAATACTTGAAATTGTTGAAAAATTACATAGAATATTGTGGAATATTCTAGAAATATATGGATGTGTCTTTTCATATGAAAGATCATAACTCTTGGTATGGGTATGATTAATTTTCAATAATTGTGTCTCTTAATATATAAAAATAAATTTCAAGGGATGTGTCTCTTAGTATGGTTGTGTCATTTGGCATACATTTCCAACTACTATATATAGACCTCATGTGTTTAAATTTTATCAACAAAAAGAAACTCAGTTCATAATTTCATATCATTCCATTTTCATGTTACACTTTGATTTTGCATAAAACATTTGCATCAAAGTCATTGTTTGGTAGAGAGGGAATTTCGTTCGAGTTCGTTGGTCTAAGTCATTTGAAGTACTCTTATGGCTTGACGTGGTTGTTGTATTTTGGGAAATGATTGTCGGAGAACTGTTAGCACCGATGTGGAGAAAATTCATCTTAAGGAGAAAGTATCAAACACTTGTCTCGGCCGATCGTATCGTTTGCATCTCATTTTTTCCTCATTTCTGATTTCTTTAAGGGAAAATTGCAACCGACGTACCAACATTTCGTTTATTAGCAGACTTTGCCCAAATCTTTCATTTGTGCCATCGAAGGTGCCAAACCTTTTAAAAATGCGCACCCAAAGTCCAAATGAAACCATCCATTTTACTATTAGTTGACTAAGAAAAGTAAATTTTGACCAAATTGGAATGGGTAAAATGGTAACTTGATAATTACCATTTAAATAAATTGAACAAAAAAAATCAAAAAATCAAGAAAAAAAACAAAAAATTAAGAAAAGAAATTAAAAAAAGGGTTGTCTTCTTCAACCTCCCCACCCCACCCCCACCCCCACCATCTTTGTCCCTAAACCAGCCACCAGCACCACTGCCTGTTACCACCACCACTAAGAGGCCAATTGCACACCACTGACGGCAACAATTCCTTCTCACACCCATTACCAAAAATCCATTACAAAACTGAACAAATTTCTCCAAAATCGACCAGATTATTCGGGTTATTGCCACTGACCGCCCTTGGATTTTACAACCCCGCAATGACCCTGACCAATCCACAGCTAATCGAAGTGGAAGTTGACTCATTATCCACTTCTTCCAATCTCGACTCGCTGGAGGAGTTGCTCACAGTCGGGATTAAAAAACTCGAGGAGGCAATCCATAGTATCATCGTGCGTCGGGTTGCACTTGATTAGCTTCCGTTTTTACCTGGGTATTCGTACTGGATTCCCCTCGGAGTAGTACTTTATGACAATTTATATGGTTTTTGGGTGGCTGTGTGTCGGGTGGTGGCGGTGGACGGCTTCAGATTAGGTTAGGTAAAGGCAAGGGGAAGACGAGTGCATGGGAAGAAGATGACTAATTTTATTTCATTTTTTGGTTTTTATTATTTAATTATTTTAATTCTTTAATATAAAAACCTAATGTTACATTTTTACCCTTTAAAATTCAGTCAAATTTAGGTCAAAATGTTGACTCTAGGTCAACTAACAGTCATTTGGACTTCAGGTGCGAATTTTTTTAAAAGTTTGGTACCTCTGGTGGCGCAAATGAAATGTTTTGACAAAGTCTACTAATAAACTAAAGGTTTGATACTTCGACTGCAATTTTCCCTTTCTTTAATTATACTTCAATTTCAGAAAATGATTAACTTCATTGTATGTTTTTGCGAGATTCGATCCAAAGAATGACTTGTTTTCGTTCAAGAATTGAAATGAATGAATTCATATTGATATATTCAGATTCGGTAAATTATTGTTTTGCTTCTCAAATCCATTTCGATAAGTCAAAATTACGTTTCGATTTCACGCAGATAAACGATATGATTTTTGTGAATATAATATGCACAATTATTGGCGTGATTTCTCCAACAATAGAGAGTAATTAATAAACGAAAAGTTTGACAGTTAATTATAAACTATTACTCAAATTTTTAACGTCTGGTAAGACTAGTAGGCCAAATTGATGCTTGGATTAAATTGTTAATCACATTTTTAAAGGGATTCACAATTTTTATAAATTATCTTCGCCAATTTTTATAAAAATTTACTAAAAACATCTCATTTTTATCAAAATCAAGCAGAGGCTAAACAAATTATAATTACGTGAATTCGACTCAATAAATAAAGTAACAGCATTCGTCTCGATTACTAAAACTCTTTGGAAAATTAATAATTCCCGTTTTCAATTTGTCAATAAATTATAATAAAAATCTATATTGTTAAAAAATTGGTTTCGCAATTGATCGAGCACGAATGTATGGTGGACCATTGGGACGTGACACATAGTTCATTATATATCTCACAAAAATTATTGTATCCTTCTAAATATGAAATTCCAAACATTACAATTTCAGCAAATCATTCCAAAACATGTTGAAATAATAGACTTAGCTTAGCTTTCAACCATGACCCCTAGGGTCCCAATAGTCATAATTTTGAGACAAGTAATTATTTGATCTATTCATTTAAAAAAAAAAATTCAATATGTTAGAAATACTTGATTATAACACCACATCTCGAAACTTACCTTGAGCTCGATGTAATAGAACTTGTAATCTTACACATTTAGAACTTGTAACAACATGTTCAATAAATTTATCTTCTTTTTCTTTCTGTGTAACATTTATTTATCATCGTGGGTTGAATGAATACTCGAACTTAATGTGTAGCTCGATTGTATTCTCCAAATTTCCTAAAGAAGATAAATAATGAACACATACGACAATATTCATGCATTATTGCAAGAAGATATTTGGACATAATGAGTGGTGATGAATACATTAGTAAGAAGGCCAAATGGAAAATTTCTAGTGGTGTGCAAGTGGCACTATTCTATGTAGCACATCTGTGAGAGTCCAGAAATCCTAAATGGGCAAACGGGTCCCAGTGGGTCGATTATATGGGCATGGTGGGTCTCACTATATAGGCCTAATTTGAATCGTTAATAAGCAAAACATCTAAATTACCCTAACCAAGCTACTAAAATATCGACTTCTAATACTTATAGCAACAGCTAATATAAGTAAGAAGACTATAACTAGCCCCCCAGGGCACTTCTCCACTGGCAAAGGACGGACGCTGTCAAATCTGGCAGAGCAGAGGTCGTGAGTTCGAAATATGGGGCTCTTGGAAGGCAAGAATTTATTCTTGGAAGGCAAGGGAACATTTGGAAGGCAAGGATTTATTCTTGGAAGGCAAGTGGGAACTTGGAAGGCAAGGATTATTCTTGGAAGGCAAGGTGCAACTTGGATTGACTTGCTTGGCACTTTGTCAGACCAGGTGGGGAGCGCTCGGACCCTGGCCAATTGGAGGCACATCCTGCGATTAACCGGACTGTGTGAAGAGGGGCCGGATCACAGACTCAAGGATTAGTCTAGAATAGGACACCTTGTAAAAAAAAAAAAAAAATCTTAAATTTTTA
>NW_019241121.1:135197-146451 GCF_002742605.1 Olea europaea var. sylvestris | reverse complement strand
GCACACCACTGACGGCAACAATTCCTTCTCACACCCATTACCAAAAATCCATTACAAAACTGAACAAATTTCTCCAAAATCGACCAGATTATTCGGGTTATTGCCACTGATCGGCCTTGGATTTTACAACCCCGCAATGACCCTGACCAATCCACAGCTAATCGAAGTGGAAGTTGACTCATTATCCACTTCTTCCAATCTCGACTCGCTGGAGGAGTTGCTCACAGTCGGGATTAAAAAACTCGAGGAGGCAATCCATAGTATCATCGTGCGTCGGGTTGCACTTGATTAGCTTCCGTTTTTACCTGGGTATTCGTACTGGATTCCCCTCGGAGTAGTACTTTATGACAATTTATATGGTTTTTGGGTGGCTGTGTGTCGGGTGGTGGCGGTGGACGGCTTCAGATTAGGTTAGGTAAAGGCAAGGGGAAGACGAGTGCATGGGAAGAAGATGACTAATTTTATTTCATTTTTTGGTTTTTATTATTTAATTATTTTCTTTAATATAAATAAAAACCTAATGTTACATTTTTACCCTTTAAAATTCAGTTTTATTTCAAAATGTTGACTCTAGGTCAACTAACAGTCATTTGGACTTCAGGTGCGAATTTTTTTAAAAGTTTGGTACCTCTGGTGGCGCAAATGAAATGTTTTGACAAAGTCTACTAATAAACTAAAGGTTTGATACTTCGACTGCAATTTTCCCTTTCTTTAATTATACTTCAATTTCAGAAAATGATTAACTTCATTGTATGTTTTTGCGAGATTCGATCCAAAGAATGACTTGTTTTCGTTCAAGAATTGAAATGAATGAATTCATATTGATATATTCAGATTCGGTAAATTATTGTTTTGCTTCTCAAATCCATTTCGATAAGTCAAAATTACGTTTCGATTTCACGCAGATAAACGATATGATTTTTGTGAATATAATATGCACAATTATTGGCGTGATTTCTCCAACAATAGAGAGTAATTAATAAACGAAAAGTTTGACAGTTAATTATAAACTATTACTCAAATTTTTAACGTCTGGTAAGACTAGTAGGCCAAATTGATGCTTGGATTAAATTGTTAATCACATTTTTAAAGGGATTCACAATTTTTATAAATTATCTTCGCCAATTTTTATAAAAATTTACTAAAAACATCTCATTTTTATCAAAATCAAGCAGAGGCTAAACAAATTATAATTACGTGAATTCGACTCAATAAATAAAGTAACAGCATTCGTCTCGATTACTAAAACTCTTTGGAAAATTAATAAATCCCGTTTTCAATTTGTCAATAAATTATAATAAAAATCTATATTGTTAAAAAATTGGTTTCGCAATTGATCGAGCACGAATGTATGGTGGACCATTGGGACGTGACACATAGTTCATTATATATCTCACAAAAATTATTGTATCCTTCTAAATATGAAATTCCAAACATTACAATTTCAGCAAATCATTCCAAAACATGTTGAAATAATAGACTTAGCTTAGCTTTCAACCATGACCCCTAGGGTCCCAATAGTCATAATTTTGAGACAAGTAATTATTTGATCTATTCATTAAAAAAAAAAAAAATTCAATATGTTAGAAATACTTGATTATAACACCACATCTCGAAACTTACCTTGAGCTCGATGTAATAGAACTTGTAATCTTACACATTTAGAACTTGTAACAACACGTTCAATAAATTTATCTTCTTTTTCTTTCTGTGTAACATTTATTTATCATCGTGGGTTGAATGAATACTCGAACTTAATGTGTAGCTCGATTGTATTCTCCAAATTTCCTAAAGAAGATAAATAATGAACACATACGACAATATTCATGCATTATTGCAAGAAGATATTTGGACATAACGAGTGGTGATGAATACATTAGTAAGAAGGCCAAATGGAAAATTTCTAGTGGTGTGCAAGTGGCACTATTCTATGTAGCACATCTGTGAGAGTCCAGAAATCCTAAATGGGCAAACGGGTCCCAGTGGGTCGATTATATGGGCATGGTGGGTCTCACTATATAGGCCTAATTTGAATCGTTAATAAGCAAAACATCTAAATTACCCTAACCAAGCTACTAAAATATCGACTTCTAATACTTATAGCAACAGCTAATATAAGTAAGAAGACTATAACTAGCCCCCCAGGGCACTTCTCCACTGGCAAAGGACGGACGCTGTCAAATCTGGCAGAGCAGAGGTCGTGAGTTCGAAATATGGGGCTCTTGGAAGGCAAGAATTTATTCTTGGAAGGCAAGGGAACATTTGGAAGGCAAGGATTTATTCTTGGAAGGCAAGTG
Source organism: Olea europaea var. sylvestris (assembly GCF_002742605.1). Taxonomy (NCBI): domain Eukaryota; kingdom Viridiplantae; phylum Streptophyta; class Magnoliopsida; order Lamiales; family Oleaceae; genus Olea; species Olea europaea. Next base: position 144,154 of record NW_019241121.1, on the reverse strand, counting down.
GGAACTTGGAAGGCAAGGATTATTCTTGGAAGGCAAGGTGCAACTTGGATTGACTTGCTTGGCACTTTGTCAGACCAGGTGGGGAGCGCTCGGACCCTGGCCAATTGGAGGCACATCCTGCGATTAACCGGACTGTGTGAAGAGGGGCCGGATCACAGACCCAAGGATTAGTCTAGAATAGGACACCTTGTAAAAAAAAAAAAAGAAGACTATAACTAATTACTCTAACAAGAACTATATGAACCAGACACGATAAAGCCTCAAGGTCGAGTCATCTTAAATCTTTAGACCAATTCACCTTGAAGATGGGGAAAAAATTATTTTGAGTATTTGTTATTTTAGTCACATTTATGCTTGGTGTGAGTAGTGATTCGAAAAAGATAAGAGGTCAAATATTCAAACCAATAGTTCAAAAATAAATATATTTTTTGGGGTTAGGTCATTCGGTCCTAAGGATAAATCATCGATTTCAAGGGTGTATCGATCGATTATGATGTTATTTTAAATTGTCTGTATTTTGAATTTTTTTACGCTGAATTGAGAGTTTAGTTAAATTTGACTAGACTTGTATAGAAAGAACTTTATATTTCAATGCAATTAACAACATGATATTAGATTGAAATTTTTACATTGACGAATAATCTTCCAATCCAATTTTAAGGGTCTCGGGCCATTCCGTTCAAAAGTTTGTCCAAAAAAAAAAAAAAAGAAGGGTTTTGTATATCATTTAGTGGGAATCTGACCTAGTCATCGGTTCAACGACACAATTTCTACGAATTGTTGAATCTTCAATCTCAGAATTCTTTATTGACCAAATACTTCACTACTTTCTTCAAGCACAAGAATTGGAAAATCTTTTGAATAAATCGACACAAATAGTACTGAATTGAGAATTATAATAATTATTTTCTTCACGGGCAATCAAGTAGTACATGTAGTTGAATTACTTTAATTTCATTGTATTCCGACTTTTGTAGTGATGACCATCTCCGGCAATTTAGTGGTGGGGTCAGAACTTGTATTTACTATTTAGTGGGGGATTTAATTTAACTATAAAGAAAATTTTAAACACAAAATACATTAATATTATTATAAAAATATAAAACAGAGATTTTGTTCGAAAGATAAATTGCAAGGTCGAGATTATTGTTGGAATGTCATTAGAAAGGTCCTTTTTTACACTTGACACCGGTCATTTTTACAATGCAATTTGTGCTGAGACACAAATAACATCATAATAATTAAGGTTTTATCTTCTTCTTTTTTTCGTTTTACTATCTTATTAATTATATTATTAAATTCTCATTATCGAGCATTATTAGAAGTACTATTGATTTCGGGATGGGAACAAAGAGTAATCAACTATAATAACAAAATTGATTAATCGTCCTCAATGTTTGTAAATTGTACAATGACTTTTCATTCTCAAATTCACAATTATTATTCACTTATCCGCGCTAAATATTATTATCTTATAATTCAAATTGTTTCTAAACATTTCATTAATGTGCATTATCCACACCTTTCATGGAAGGAAACCACAAGTTCTACTTAGTCATCCATCACATGTTCATTTATTGAACAAATAACTCATTTATTGTCCATACTTTTCATGAGACTAATCTTTACCCGGCCAATGCACGGGCTGAGTTATTTTGAATGTAATATTAGTGCGTTAAATGTGTTGAATTCTCGTTAATTATATCCTCAACTTAATATTTGCTACATTCCCTTGTTAAGTAGAGTGTAATTTAATTAAGAAAAGACATACTACTCAGAAATTTCTTTGGCCATCCTTACAATATTTCTTTACATCACTTGAATACAGATTACAGGCCTGCAGAATGACCGTTCTCCATAGGAAAAGGCAGCAGTTTCATTTTACTTCTATCCATCACGATTCGGGAATAAATATAAATCGGGCTAATAATGTAATAAAACTTTTTGTGGATGGAAACAGGAGGCAATGTAGCCATTCATTGATAATTGATTCCTCCTCTTGGTTTTGTAACCCACTATGTATGAGCAGATAAAAAACATGACACGATCCGAGTGAGATAATTGAAATGACATTTATTCGTCCACAACATTAGACAACTTAAGATAGAACCATCAGTACTGCTAACTGTTGGAAAAAATGAGCGAGCAGCACTTTTGGCACAATTTTCGGTGGAATTCGTTGGTCTAATTTTGAATATCAAAGTTGATATGTGTTCTCCTCTGCGAGAACATCGAAGTTATGTATTTATTCGCCAAAAATGGAGCCTCGGCTTGAAAATTTATCTGTTATTTATTTAGTTTGCAATTTTATTCTTATAGATTTATTTATTTAATTTGCAACATACTTGACTCATATATTGTTTGTTAAATTTATGTTAGAAATAGATAAATAAAATAAACTGTTTTTTCTAATTCGTTATATGTGTGAAAAATATATTTCACATATACGATATTTCTATTTGTAAATGAAAAAATTTGTATTATTTTAGTTAGTGTATGAATAAAAACACTTTATACAAATTTTGTGTAAATACGGTGAGTTTCGCCTGCAAATAAGTGAACTGCTATATACGGTGAGCTTTCTGCAAATACGATAGGCAACATATACGATAAACTACAAATATGGTAAGATGCAAATACGGTAAGGTGCCTGGCATATACGGTAAGCTGCCAAATACGATGAACTGCCTAGTATATACGGTAAGCTACCATATACGGTGAATTGAACTGTCAAATACGGTAAACAATTGTCAAATACGGTAAGTGTGAATTCGGTGTCTAAAACACAAATATGGTATATGAGAGCCCGATTCCACTTCATAAACTAAATTTATCAACAAATTTAAGACAAATCTTCTTAATACGTATTGGTAGTAAAAAAAATTATTTGTTTATTGGAAACTAATAATTGTTTCATTTTCAGAAATGGCTGCCGAACCAACCAACATGGATGTGACCCAAACTGTTCCTGTTGGAAATCAAGTTGTGGGCTCTACTAGGACTCAATGGCCAAGCTCTACTGTGTCTAACTTGCCTAGTCATGTTGTGAGTCAAACTGTGGCTCCAACAACTGGCCAAATGATTACTGTTCCGGTTAATCATGGAGAGAAATCGGAGAAATTCAATGATTCCGAATATAAGTGTGAAACTTGTGTTGAGACAAAATTGATAAGGTCATCCTTTAAATCAGTTAAACGGAACACAGAACCACTTGATTTAATTTACACTGATATTTGTGACTTAAAACTTGTACAAACAAGATGTGGCAACAAGTATTTTATTACTTTTGTCGACGATGGCACAAAATACTGTTATGTGTATCTGCTTACAAGCAAGGATGAAGCTATAGAGAAATTTGTTCTCTATAAGAATGAAGTTGAAACTCAACTTAATCAAAAAATTAAGGTACTGCGGAGTGATCGAGGTGGTGAGTATGGAGCATTATTTGTGGATTTCTGTGCACAACACGGAATCATACATGAAACCACCGCACCTTATTTACCATAACAAAACGGTGTAGCTGTACGAAAAAATCGTACCTTAAAAGAAATGATGAATGCAATGTTAGTAAGTTCTGGGTTATCTCAAAACATGTGAGGAGAAGCTGTGTTATCAGCAAATTACCTTTTAAATAAGGTGTCCCGAAAAGAAATCGGAAAAAACCCCTTATGAGTTATAGAAAGGAAGAAAGTCTACATATAAACACTTGCAAGTGTGGGGGTGTCTTGCAAAAGTGGGTGTTCCAACACCAAAGAAGGTAAGGATAGGCCCGAAAACTATAGACTGCATCTTCATTGGCTATGCACGTAATAGCAGTGCTTATCGATTTCTTAAGTATGATTCAAAAATTTCAGACATACACAAAAACACGATAATGGAATCGAGGAATGCTTCATTCTTTGAAGAAGTATTTCCATACAGGTCTAAAGAGGAAGTTAGTTCCTCTAAACAAACATATGAGACAATGACTGAAAATAGTTAGGATGAAAAATTAGAAGAGGAGAATGAGGTTAGATGCAAGAAACGGAAAAGGATAGAAAAGTCTTATGGTCCTGATTTTCTGACCTATATGCTAGAAAGCAAACCTCAAAATTATCAAGAAACTGTGAATTTTTCGGAAGGATCTCAATGGAAAGATGTCTTTAAAGGTGAAATAGATTCCATACTACAAAATCATACATGAAAGCTAGTAGATCTTCCTCCTGGATGCAAACCACTAGGCTACAAATGGATTTTCAAAAGGAAAATGAAAGCAGATGGAACTATCGAAAAGTATAAGGCCAGATTAGTAATAAAATGTTACAAACAAAGGGAAGGCCTTGATTACTTTGATAAGTATTCTCCAGTAACGAGAATAACATCTATTAGGGTGATACTTGCGATTGTTGCTTTGCAAAATCTAGAAGTACATCAAATGGATGTTAAAACTGTTTTTCTAAATGGAGATTTAGAAGAAGAAATTTATATAGAACAACCTGAGGGGTTTTCGTCATAGGACAAGAAAAAAAAGTCTGCAAACTGGTGAAGTCACTATATGGCTTGAAACAAGCACCCAAACAATGGCATGAAAACTTTGACAATGTCATTATAGAGAGTGGATTTAAAATTAATGAATGTGACAAATGTGTTTACGTCAAAGACACTAAAGATGGCTATGTCATTTTATGTCTTTACGTTGACGACATGCTTATTGTTGGTAGTAACAATAAGATGATTGAATCTACTAAAAATATATTAAATTCGAGATTTGATACGAAAGACATGAGTTTAGCTGATGTTATACTTAGAGTCAAAATCGCAAGAACATCATATGGACTTGTTCTAAGCCAGTCATATTATGTGGATAAAATTTTGAAAAAGTTCAGTAAGGATGATACTGGCTTGGCCAGAACACTGATAGACATAAGTCAACATCTATCCAAAAATAAGGGTGAAAGTGTCTTTCAAGTAGAATACTCGAGGGTTATTGGAAGTCTAATGTACTTAATGAGTTGTACAAGACCAAACATAGCCTACACAGTTAGTAAATTGAGTAGATATATGAGTAATCCAGGAAATGATCATTGGAAAGGTATAGTAAGAGTACTGATGTACTTAAGATATACTCGTGACTATGGAATACACTACAGCAGACATCCAGTGGTCATTGAAGGATACAGTAATGCTAATTGGATATCTAATATAAAAGACTCAAAATCCACTAGTGGATATGTGTTCACTTTGGAAGGTGCTGCCATATCGTGGAAATCCTCTAAGCAAACAGTTATATGCAGATTTATGATGGAATTTGAGTTTATAGCCCTAGATAAATGTGGTGAAGAGGTCGAATGGTTGCGTAACTTCTTAGAGGATATTCCAAGATGGTCCAAACCTGTGCCTGCAATTTGCATATATTGTGACAGTCAATCAGCAATAGGAAGGGCACAGAGTAACATGTACAATGGTAAGTTTAGACATCTACGTCGTAGACACAATACCATTAGACAACTACTCTCAACTGGAGTTATTACAATTGACTATGTTAGGTCAAAGGATAACATTACGAATCCGCTAACCAAAGGGTTAAATAGAGAGTTAGTTGGGAAATCATCGAAAGGAATGAGATTCAAGCCCTTGAAAGAATAAGTCATTACAAAGGAAACCCAACCTAGTTAACTAGAGATCCCAAGATCGAGGTTCAAATGGACAACCTAACTGTAAAGACTTGACAAAATTATTGTGAGGGTATCACCTCCTGTCCATTCCTATGATATAACAGTGATGCCCGTAAGGATGAAGGTTAAGCAATAGGCTTTTAATGATTCTTATGTGTCGAAAATCGAGCCAAGTAATGCGGGTTACTTGTAATAAGAAATCACCTACGTGAGAAAGAAGTAGGATCGCTTCTAATAAAATTGTGTGGGGCTCAATTCTTCAAAACTCTCACAGAACCAGGTATTTGTTCATGGCCAAAACGAACATGATAATAAGAACTGAAGGGTGTTAGGAAAAATCCTGTGTAAAGTATATCATCCTTTACACAAATGACAGAACAGTTCAAAGACATCGTGTCTACTGGTCAGCCAGTAAAGTAAATATGCTTTCACAAGGGAAGGTTCAAAGGGTAACACCTACCTATCCTATGCAGGTTTCAACCATTGAACTTTATCACCAAGTCTTATGTCTCACATTTCGTGTCTCTCCCAATTTTCATTTATGTGGGGAATTGTTGGAAAAAATGAGTGAATGGCTCACTTTTGACACAATTTTCGGTGGGACCCGTTGGTCCAATTTGAAATATCAAAATTGATATGTGTTCTCCACCACGAGAATATCAAAGTCATGTATTTATTTGCCAAAAATGGAGCTTTGAGTTGAAAATTTACCTGCTATTCATTTAGTTTGCAATTTTATTCTTGTAGATTTAGTTATTTAATTTGCAACATACTTGACTCATATATTGTTTGTTAAATTTATGTTAGAAATAGATAAATAAAATAAACTACTTTTTCAAATTCGTTATATGTGTGAAAAATAGATTTCACATATACAATATTTCTATTTGTAAGTGAAAAAATTTGTGTTATTTTAGTTTGTGTATGAATAAAAACACTTTATAAAAAATTTGTGCAAATACGGTGAGTTTCGCCTTCAAATACAGTGAGCTGCCATTTGCGGTGAGCTTTCTGCAAATACGATAGGTAGCATATACGGTAAGCTGCAAATACGGTAAGGTGCCTGACATATACGGTAAGCTGCCAAATACGGTGAGCTGCTTGGCATATATGGTAAGCTGTCATATATAGTGAATTGAACTGTCAAATACGATAAGCAATTGTCAAATACAGTAAGCGTGAATCTGGTGTCTAAAACACAAATACAATATATGAAAGCCCGATTCTACTCCATACACTACCAATTAAATTTACCAACACTAACAAACAAGAGAAATCAAGGTGGACCTTCATAGGAAACTGACAATTAAAAAATAATTTATGCATGTAAAATAACATGAATTTGACGCATCCAAACTCTAATAACCATTTCTAGAAACCTCTTAAGTGAATGGGAAAAAATTCTATTACAATTCTACTCTACATGGACTAAATTCGTTAAAAGATTCATAGACACACACAGAGTTCAAACAATAAACAAGAACAAACATGTCAAATTTAGATTCACAACAAATGACAAGTATCTACAGTATCAGAAAGGAAATAGTGGAAATGTTTAATTAGACTAAATGACACCGACAAGTCACACAAGTTTAAATGCTTTAGAAACTTATATTTAAGTAAGCGTTAAACAGGTTTCAGTAACCCCTTCAATGGTATCATCCATGGGGAGAATGTATACACGCTTCCCATACTTGAAATCAGCACATTGATGAACAGAACAGAAACCACATCTCGGAGCCAAACCCTATGGTTGTTTCTGACAGCCTTATTCATCAAAATCTTGGTTCATCACAAGTGTCATCAGCAATGGCAATGCAAAATGTGTCCTTTTTTTACTTACCCTACACATAAAATCAGAATTAAATATTTGATGTATTCATATGCTTAATGATGCTTATTAAAGGATTTACAAGTCCTGTTTGAATTTTTTTAATGAAATATGCAAGTACTGATATCTATAGTACTCTGATTATCAAACAATAGTGAAGAATCAAATTTTTAAACATGATGTGAACAGAATAAATAGAGTCAGGATGCTATGTCTCTATTGATATACTTAAATCTCACTTAATGAAAATTCCTATACAATCTTTCATCATCTAAAACTTTAACAAGCAACGACCGTTAAAACCCATGAATTGAAAATCCTTTTCATCTTCTGAACGATAGGTTATTTCAAACATACAGAATTGTTGAGTAGTAAACTTGATTTTTGGACTAAATAATATGGGCTTAAGGATTTTGCTTATAGACCCAAATCAATTAAAAGGCCCAACATGTATAACATTTCTAGAAGCATTATCTAGAAAAATCTATATAAATATCTATATAAATATCTAAGTAAGATATAAAGAATATCTAGAGAATTCTAGGAAAATATCTTGATATGTGGTCTAGGTGTCTCTAGAAAATGTGTGGACTAGAATCTTCTTGTAAACACTATATAAAGGGATAGTGCCCTTCATTTTGTAACAAGCCAAAAAGTGTGTAGAGTCTTGAATTTGAGAAATACAAGTTTCCTTTTTTTTCACTTCCTTCTTCCTATTAGTGTTGTCCTCTTAAAAGCCTTAGCTAATCCAAGTTAGTAAACCCATCTTTCCTCCAACAAACTGGTATCAGAGCCCCAAGGTTCTTGTGAAAAATGGCAAATGGGATGATTCCTTTTCAAGTCCCCCAACTCAACAAGGATAACTACGACAATTGGAGTATAAGGATGAAAGCATTGCTCGGGTCGCAAGATGCATGGGAGATCGTAGAGAAAGGCTACACGGAGCCACAAGACGAGGTTGCTCTATCCCAAGCACAAAGGGATAGTTTGAAGGATGCAAGGAAGAAGGACAAGAAGGCGCTCACCCTCATCTATCAAGCCTTAGATGAAGGCATGTTCGAGAAAGTAGCTTGTGCTACTACAAGTAAGGAAGCATGGGAGATCTTGCAAAACTCCCACAAAGGAGTTGAGAAGGTGAAAAAGGTTCGACTTCAAACACTTCGAGGTGAGTTTGAAGCTTTACATATGAAAGAATCGGAATCAATTTCTGATTACTTCTCTAGAGTATTAGCTATTGTGAATCAATTAAAAAGGAATGGAGAAAAGTTGAACGACACTCGAGTAATTGAGAAGATACTTAGGTCTTTAGATTCTAAATTTGACTACATAGTTGTAGCCATTGAGGAATCTAAAGATCTAGATAGTATGAGTGTCGATCAACTCATGGGATCTTTACAAGCCCATGAGGAAAGACTAAGGAAGAAAGTGAAAGAAGAGCCATTAGAGCAAGCTCTTCAAACAAAGCTCACTTT
>NW_019241121.1:134558-135053 GCF_002742605.1 Olea europaea var. sylvestris | reverse complement strand
AACATGTATAACATTTCTAGAAGCATTATCTAGAAAAATCTATATAAATATCTATATAAATATCTAAGTAAGATATAAAGAATATCTAGAGAATTCTAGGAAAATATCTTGATATGTGGTCTAGGTGTCTCTAGAAAATGTGTGGACTAGAATCTTCTTGTAAACACTATATAAAGGGATAGTGCCCTTCATTTTGTAACAAGCCAAAAAGTGTGTAGAGTCTTGAATTTGAGAAATACAAGTTTCCTTTTTTTTCACTTCCTTCTTCCTATTAGTGTTGTCCTCTTAAAAGCCTTAGCTAATCCAAGTTAGTAAACCCATCTTTCCTCCAACAAACTGGTATCAGAGCCCCAAGGTTCTTGTGAAAAATGGCAAATGGGATGATTCCTTTTCAAGTCCCCCAACTCAACAAGGATAACTACGACAATTGGAGTATAAGGATGAAAGCATTGCTCGGGTCGCAAGATACATGAGAGATCGTAGAGAAAGGCTACA
>NW_019241121.1:133913-134257 GCF_002742605.1 Olea europaea var. sylvestris | reverse complement strand
CATAGTTGTAGCCATTGAGAAATCTAAAGATCTAGATAGTATGAGTGTCGATCAACTCATGGGATCTTTACAAGCCCATGAGGAAAGATTAAGGAAGAAAGTGAAAGAAGAGCCATTAGAGCAAGCTCTTCAAACAAAGCTCACTTTGAATGAGGGTGAAGGAAGGTTCAATAGTAGAAGAAGCCAAAGAGGAAGGGGACGAGGCCAAGATCGAGGAAGAATTGCATTCTACAAGGAGGAAAGAAGACAAAGTTCGTTTTCTACCAGAGGTCGTGGAAGAGGAAAAGGTATGAGGAAAAATGAAGGACCAAGGTATGACAAATCTCAAATTAAATGTTACAATT
>NW_019241121.1:122547-132170 GCF_002742605.1 Olea europaea var. sylvestris | reverse complement strand
AGCTGACAACTCTTCCCAAAGGAAAGAGAGCAATCGGAGTTAAGTGGGTGTACAAGGCAAAGAAGAACGCTAAAGGAGACGTAGAAAGATACAAAGCAAGATTGGTTGCCAAAGGTTACAACCAACGGTTGGGAATTGATTATGAAGAGGTATTTGCTCCTGTTGCTCGTTTAGAAACCATAAGATTAATTATCTCTCTTGCAGCGCAAAATAAGTGGAAGATATTTCAAATGGATGTAAAATCAGCTTTTCTAAATGGTTATCTCGAAGAAGAAATCTATGTGGAGCAACCAATGGGTTATAAAGTAAAAGGACATGAAGGTAAAGTCTTGAAACTAAAAAAGGCTTTATATGGGTTGAAACAGGCTCCAAGGGCATGGAATAGTAGAATTGACAAGTATTTTCTAGAAAATAACTTCACAAAATGCCCTCACGAGTATGCCCTTTATACAAAGGTAAATGAGAAAGGAGATATTTTGCTTATTTGTTTGTATGTAGATGATCTTATATTTACAGGAAATAATCAAAGCATGATCACTGAGTTTAAGAAGGTCATGGCTCAAGAATTTGAGATGACGGATATCGGCCACATGGCCTACTATCTTGGGATAGAGGTAAAGCAAATGGAGGACTGCATTTTCATCTCACAAGAAGGATATGCGAAAGAAATTCTACAGAAATTCAATATGGAGGACTGTAAGCCCGTATGCACCCCCGTCGAATGCGGAATCAAGTTGACGAAGAATGATGAAGGTGAAAAAGTAAATCCAACACTTTTTAAGAGTCTTGTTGGAAGTCTAAGATATTTGACGTACACAAGACCAAATATCCCTTTTGGAGTTGGGCTCATTAGTCGCTATATGGAGACACCTACCATGACCCATATGAAAACTGCAAAGAGAATTCTTCGCTACATCAAAGGTATACTTGATTATGGCTTAGTCTATTCATCATCTAATGAGTTCAAACTTGTTGGATATAGTGACAGCGATTGGGGCGGAGATAGTGATGATAGAAAGAGTACGATTGGGTACGTGTTTTACTTGGGCGACACAGCTTTCACTTGGAGCTCAAAGAAGCAATCGATCGTAGCACTATCTACATGTGAAGCTGAATATGTTGCAGCTACATCAAGTGTCTGCCATGCGATTTGGCTTAGAAACTTGTTGAAGACGCTTGGAGTATCACAAGAAGAGCCAATCGAAATCCATGTTGATAACAAATCGGCATTGGCATTGGCAAAGAACCTAGTATTCCATGATAGAAGCAAGCACATTGATACAAGATATCACTTCATAAGAGAAAGCATTACAAAGAAAGAAGTGTAGCTGAAATATGTAACCTCCCAGGAGCAGATCGCCGACATTCTCACTAAACCACTCAAGCATGATGTGTTCCGCAAGTTAAGAACTCTACTTGGAGTAGCAAAATCAAGTTTAAGGGGGGATGTTGAGTAGTAAACTTGATTTTTGGACTAAATAATATGGGTTTAAGGATTTTGCTTATAGACCCAAATCAATTAAAAGGCCCAACATGTATAACATTTCTAGAAGCATTATCTAGAAAAATCTATATAAATATCTACTAGAAATATCTATATAAATATCTAAGTAAGATATAAAGAATATCTAGAGAATTCTAGGAAAATATCTTGATATGTGGTATAGGTGTCTCTAGAAAATGTGTGGACTAGAATCTTCTTGTAAACACTATATAAAGGGATAGTGCCCTCCATTTTGTAACAAACCAAAAAGTGTGTAGAGTCTTGAATTTGAGAAATACAAGTTTCCTTTTTTTCACTTCCTTCTTCCTATTAGTGTTGTCCTCTTAAAAGCCTTAGTTAATCCAAGTTAGTAAACCCATCTTTCCTCCAACAATTTCAAACATACAGAAAATTAAAAGCTATTATTATGACAAATCTAGGGACAAGACTAATTATTTCCAAAAAGAAAAAAAAAACCCTCAATTAAAGCGAATATGAAATTGACATACCTAGTGTAGTTACTACAATGTATCAGACAACAGGTACATTTAAAGGTTGCATTTTATGATTTACGCAATTCTCAAAGAATTAATTGGACCCCATTTTTTTTTTTTTTACCAAAAAATGTAATTTGTCATAATGACCTTTTTGAAAATGTGTGGCTAAAAAGTAGGGAAAGATTTTGAATTTATGTGCAAATTATTTTATTGAGAAAATGTGATTAAAAATGAGTTTAGAAAAAAAAATTTGAATAATAAGGCTCAAATAGGAGCTTAAATGATCACATAAAAAAGTATGAGCATAACAAAGAGATAATGAAAATAAACATCTCATGTGCCTATAAGTAACACAAAAAAATTTTAATCAATGGATGAATAATAAACAAAAAAACATACCTAGCTCGACGATAGGGTTATCCACAACAATCGCAATCTGTTTCCTGCTTAGTAAATAAACAAGAACCATTTGGCAAACAATCTTGGAATTATATTTAAAGATCACGGTCTAGTTCACCAAAGGATATAAAAGATTTCTTCTAGTTCTATGTTAGACCTTCCTCAAATGCTCGTATTGCCAATTTACGAGTCCAAATACTCTATACTGAAAATTCTTAAGCTAATCCCCTATATCTCCGTAAACCATTTGTAGAACTTTGCTGCATTGTCGGTAGGCTCACCATCATCATATTTGCAATCACTAAACAACCACCAAAACATAAATTGCATACTAACTCATTTTTACCCTCTGATTTTTTGGCCGATTTAGATATGTATTCATTGTTGAAACCTAATATCATTTGCACAAAAATAACTAATCACTATATGTTTGGCACAAGTATATGCACTAATTTGTGTTTTTATTTAATTTAGATATGGCTAGAAGTTAGAATTGATGAATTTACGTGGCAAGAAAGAAGAATGCCAAAGTTTCCTCACCTAACTTCTCATACTTTTCATCATCGGTGGCATAATCATCCTATGATGATAAAAAGAAAAGAAATATCAATTGAATCAAGATCAAAGATTTACTCAATAAACAAGCAAAGCATAAGTTGGTGATCCTAATTGATGTCTATCATTTATACCAGATTAAGCATCTTCCATACCCTTACCCTTCCTTCCATCAGATTGTCGCAGTGATCCTAATTGCCAAAAACACAATCTCTATAAAGTTGTACTAATTTATGTTCATGTATCAATATTGATATATCAGTTAAGTTGGTGACTTGATGGATAAGTAGCCCATGAAAATTCCATAAATTTAAAATTAATTTACTTATAGATAAGTATTCATTTTATTTTTGTTATGGAAACTTTAATTCAAAAGTACAACATAAAGTTGTTGAACCTCAGTGAATAGTAATTTTGATCAAATAAAGCAGCTTGATATCTTCAAGCAACTCATTGAATTGACCAAATATAATGGCCAATAAAAATGTAGCTTGCACTAATTTTACGATTATATTTGAATACTGTTAGTTGAATTTAATGTAAATATCTTCGATTAGTTTTTGTGATCATAGCACTACAAGAAAAATAGCATTTTGCAACATGCGAAATTTGTTGTCATGGGTCTTTTGCAACGTGCTCCTATACGTTGTGACCTTCGATGTTACCATATAAGAGTAAAAATATTTGTAGTCATTATGTACATAATGAGAGAGAGAGAGAGAGAGAGAGAGAGAGAGAGAGAGAGAGACTCAATTATTGTAATATTTGTTTTCTCTTTCATATCATCTTGATGCAATAATATACAAATAACATTACTAACCATAGAATAGACGAATATGATCACACATAATGCATGTTACAAAATACCTCAAATGCACATTGCCATTACGATTTTGTAATGTTCATTGCAAGTTGCCATTAATTGTTTTAGCGACCTGTATTACTAATTCTGCCTCTAAGTGGCCAAATTTTTCTTGACAAACCACCTTTGACCAACCCTAATCATATGTTCTTTTGTTAATTTGTAGATAATGAAACATGTGCTAATTGCATTGCGAAATCATTTTTGATACGTAAACTTAATTATGACACTTTTTGACAAGTCTAGCTTGACAATTATTCAACCATCAAACTGCCTTTTGGTATGCTTTGTATGCAATGTATTTGACAAAATAATCGACAAACTTTATAAGATGAACAATTCACCTTTCCTTTAATATTGTACCGTCTTATCTTATCTAGTGTATTAAGCATGTTCTTTTAATTTTGATATCTATCGTTTATACCAGATTAAGTCATTGTTTAACCCCATTTTATTTTTCTTCAAATTTATCTTCAACAACTCATTTTATGAGACTCGTAACTTTAATCAATTTTTTATATTTCATCGAAAACTACTAAAAATCTGACTTTTAACTAAATCAAACAAGGGCTGATTAGCCAGCAAGTTGGCTAGTTGATTCTATAAATAATTCATTTGTAATGTATGAAGTTGCACGTGTTCATGCAGTACACATAACATAACATACAATACACACAAAAAATGCCATCAGACCTTCCATTGAAAGAAATCCCAGGTGGCTATGGCTTACCCTTTTTCGGCCCGATTAAAGATCGCGTCGATTTCTACTACAAGCAAGGCCAAGATGAATTCTTCAGGGCCCGAATGCAAAAATATAACTCAACAGTATTTAGGGTTAACAACCCTCCGGGCCCTTTCAATGCAAAATATTCAAAAGTTATTGTTCTTCTTGATGCGATTAGTTTCCCAATCCTTTTCGATACGTCAAAAGTCGAAAAGAAAAATGTGTTCATAGGGACTTATATGCTGTCCATTCATTGTACAGGGGATTATAGAATTTGTGCATATTTGGATCCTTCTGTGCCCAAACATGCCATTCTCACAGGTTTTTACTCGTCACTTCTCAAAAAATTACACGAAAAAATCATCCCCACTTTTCGGAGCTCGATTTCTGACCAATTTGTCAATCTTGAAGATGAATTATCTGAAAAAGGGAAAGCAAATCTCAATACTATTAGTGACAAAATTGTCGTTCGACTTTTTGTTTCGTTTGTTTGTTAGTAAAGGCCCGTGCAATACTAGTCTTGGCCCGAATGGAAATACCTATCTCGATAAATGGTTGTTTTTCCAACTTGCTCCATTGATCACGCTAGGGTTGAAATTTTTACGAAATTGCCTTGAAGATTTAGCTTTGCACACATTTCCGTTGCCGTATTTTCTCTTAAAATCTGGTTAGGAGAAAGTGTTGGTCTCAAGATCGATAACATACAAAGTGAATTTGTTCAGAAAATGAAAAATCCCAGAAAGTAATAACACCAAGAATTTTCGCCCCGTATGGCCTAGATGTTCAGCCGGAGCCTACTCACCTGTTGAGCATCTACAAAGTAGATTTGGCTCAAATCCACTAAGAATCACAAAGAATCGATACAAATGTATGAAGAAACAGAGTTCCTTCACTTATGTTTTCTTTCGCCTCCCTTTTAGAAGAAATTGCTCTCCTCACAATCTCTCATACTGTATACAAAATACAACTCAATCATCACTAAGAAATTTACAGAGATTGGACTCAAAATCACGAAGCAGTAAGAACTTTCGGGAAGGAAGGAGACGAAGCGAAAACCCTAGAAGATAATAGGACCGTACCACATCAAAAAGGCAAAGGGAGGACTTTATAGTGCAGATAAAACGTCCAAATCCAACGGTTCAGATTGAGCTAGATGAAGGGCCAACAATTAATCTCACATTTAAGAGAATAGGCATGTTTATCAGAAAACACACTTTACTTAAATCCAAGACCCGGTGGCCCAACAGATTGTCCAAAGTTCAGATGAATTCGGCCCAATCAAGAATAGAGAGGCAATCCACAACAATCTCCACCTTGCTGATCTATTCTTGGAATTCTTTTGTGGATTTAAAAGACCTAAAACACTTGTTTCATTTGCTCTACACAGCCTGTAGAAAAAGAAAAACAGTTAGTTTATATTCAAAAACATTACACAAAGAAAAAACTAAAATTGAATCAATTACCTTCAACAGATGTTCAAAATTTTTAAACAGTTCCTGAACTTATTTAAGGGCAATACCTTAGTACCAATATCAGAATGATTAAATTCAGTTGGGATTTTAACCAAATTAATGAGACCATTTCAACCATATTTCTGACAAAATGAAATTTAATGTCAACATGCTTAGTCCGATCATGGTATACAGGATTTCTGCTCAAATGAATTGCACTTTGGTTGTCGTATATATTCTAACAACCTCATTTACAAAACCAATTTCACCCAACAAGCCCCTTAACCACAATCATTCTTTAACAGCATCACATGCTGCTATATACACAGCTTCTGTAGAAGACAATGCTACCAGTTTTTGTAATTGTGACTTCCAACTAATACACCCATCACAAAGAGTAAATACATAAGAAGAAGTTGATCTTCTTTTATCTAAATCACCTACAAAGTCAAAATCTATATAGCCTTTTAGAATAACACCTTCATTACATCTTTGAAATTTTAATCCTAGTTTTGTTGATCCTTTTAAATATCTAATCATCCACTTAATTGTTAACCAATGTGTTTCAACTGGATTAGCCATAAATCTACTAAGAATGCTTATTCCATGAGCTAAATCAGGTCTTGTACATATCATGAGATACATAATTGAACCAACAACATTAGCATAAGGTATTTTACTCATTCTACCATACTCTTCAACAGTTTTTGGGGATTGTTCATTAGAAAGCTTGAAATGATTTGCTATAGGTAAAGTCATAGGTTTACATTCGATCATAGCAAATTTTCCAAGTATCTTATTAACATAAGAATTTTTTATTTACATACAAAATGCAATTTTTTCTGTCTCTTTTAATCTCCATTCCTAAAATTCTCTTTGCTTGTCCTAAATCCTTCATTTCAAATTCAGTTTTGAGTTTTTCTTTAACAAAATCAATTTCAGATCTATCACGGCAAGCAACAAGTATATCATCAACATATAGAAGAAGATAAAGGGAATCAGGTCTTCCTGATCCTTTGAAGAACAAAAAAGAGTCAAAATTACTTTTAATAAATCCCAGATTTTGAACATAAGAGTAAAATTTCTTATACCATTGTTTGGGTGCCTGTTTTAAACCATAGAATAACTTTTTTAACTAGCAAATTTGGTCTGATTTTTTATTCATTTCAAAACCCTTTGGCTGATTCATATAAATGGTTTCTTCTAGATCACCATCTAAGAAGGCTGTCTTAACATCAAGCTAGTCCAATTCCCAGTTGAAATGTGCTGTTAAGGCTAACAAGATTCTGATAGAGGTGTATTTAACAACAGGTGAAAATATCTCATTATAATCAATTCCCTTTCTTTCTGTAAAGCCTTTTGCCACAAGTCTGGCCTTATACCTTATACCTCCAGATTCAGGTTCACCCTCTTTAACTTTGTAAACCCATTTACAATCAACAACCTTTTGATGTTTAGGTCTATTGACAAGGGTCCAAGTTTTATTCTTTATTAGGGAATCCATCTCCTCTTGCATGACATCTATCCAAAATTTTGATTCTTTATAATTTACTGCATCTTCAAAGGTTGGTTGTAGGTTCATAATTAACAGATTCGAGTTCAGTATAAAAAGTCACAAATTCATCTGGGTTAATTCTAGTGGAAGGGAATCCATTTTTTCTACCTCTGTCCCTAATCAATTGATAATTGTCAAGAACGGTTTCTTGAGATTGATTTGCAATATCAGGTTCATTTTGGGGCTGAATTATATCAGATTGAGTGGTCTCCACCTCAATCAAATTATCTGGTTCATTAGGATCACTTTCTAGACTCTCAAGGACTGTTTCTTTAACATGAGTTATTCCAGTTGTGTTATGATCTGATGCATTTTTGCAAGAAAACTGACTTTTATCAAAGATTACATTTCTACCAATAATAACTCTGAACCCATCTTTACCTTTTACCCATAGCCTATAACCTTTTGTTTCTTCTCCATAACCCAGAAACACATTTTTGAGATCTGGGTTCAAGTTTGCCTATATCTTGATGAGAGTAGGCAGCACATCCAAAAACCCTCAGTTTAAAATAATTTGGAGACTTTCCAGGCCACAGATATTCAGGGATTTGAAAATTAATAGCACTTGAGGGAATTTTATTTCTCAAATAAGTGGCAATTTTTAAAGCTTCCCCCCAAAATAATTTTGGAAGACTAGAACTAAGTAGCATACATGTGACCTTTTTCAACAAAGTTCTATTCATCCTCTCAACAATGTCATTTTGCTGAGGAGTGTATGTTACAGTTCTGTGTCTTAGAATTCCAGATTCTTTACAAAATGAATCAAATTCAAAGTTACAAAATTCAAGCCCATTATGTGTTCTAAGTGCTTTGATTTTCTTAGTTGTCTAATTTTCTATTATAAGTTTCCACAGTTTAAAAGTTTGGAAAGTATCATATTTGTGTTTTAAAAGAAATGTCCAAATTTTTCTTGAGAAATCATCTGCAATTAAAAGATAATATCTAAAACCACTTAGAGTATTTACTGATGCTCTACCCCACAGGTCACCATGTAGATACTCAAGTATAGAGGTGAATTTATGAATTCCAATTTTAAAAGGCATTTTTTTTTGTTTATCAAGTACACAATCTTCACAAAACTCAAGTTTTTCAATGTTATCATTTTCAAAACATTTTAATTTGTTCAAAATAGTCAATCCCTTTTCACTAATGTGTCCTAGTCTCCTATGCCAAATTAGGGTTTTGTTATCATTTGACTTTACAACTGCAGAGTTATTTCCAACCAAAAGTTCAGCTTGCAGTGTGAAGATCTCATTAGATTTAGGAGAAGAAATGATTTCTTTGGAGTTTATACTTATTTTAGTTAATCCTTTGTGGATTATAATTTCATATTCATCATCTAAGTGCCCAAGAGAAATCAAATTTCTTTGAAGGTCAGGTACATATCTTATTTGGGACAGTTCAAGGATATTATTATTTTCTAACGGAAGCTTAAGGTTTCTAATACCTGTTATTTGACAAGTCATGTTATTTCCCGTTTGAACTTGACCACCACTAAGTTCAGTAAAGTTAGTGAACCATTCTTTTATAGGACACATATGAAAAGAACACCCAGAATCTAATACCCATTCATTTAGGTTCCTCTTTGATGTGGTAACAAGGACAACTCCTTGTATATCAGATTCATTATTGCAAGCAATAACTTCAGCCCCATCTGCATTTGTTCTTCCTTTCATATCAGACATTTTCTTAAAACATTCTTTTATGATGTGTCCAATTTTACCGCAATAATAACACTTTCTGGGTAGTAGTTTAGGTTTTATTTGAGATTTATTTTGATTTCTGAATTTTTGAAATTGAGGCTTTCATTTCTTGTGGGAATTGAAATTGCACAGATTGTCTGATTGGTCCTTTTATTTTGATTTACCTTTTCCCTAACATTTAGACCTTTCCCAAACGCTTAGAATCTTTAGTTTCAGATTTTAATTCAAGTTCTTTGTTTCTTAAAGATGATATAACAATATTAACTGTAAGATCAGTTTTTCCATACTCTAAAGCATTTCTCAGATCTCTGTATTTATCACCTAGTGCATTTAACAGAGCAACAACTTGTTGATCTTCAGACAGTTCCTCTTCACAGTCAGATAATTCTTGAAC